>NC_081182.1:200224607-200524607 GCF_029867415.1 Vicia villosa
TTCTTTTTAGGTCGACCTAGATTGATAGTAGGTCGACCTAACTGCTGCTTTTCTGCCTTTTCCTTATTTGACTTGTATTAGGTCGACCTAGGTGCATAGTAGGTCGACCTGATCTGTTCCAAAAGGCCAATATCCTCTTTTCCTTGAGTTCTTCTGCTTTCACTTAGTTGCTTGTAAGCTTGTTCGGTTTGCCATGAATCAAAAACAACTTTGTGAGTGTCAAACTTGGATTCACATACTCCCCCTTTTTGATGATGGCAAACCATTAGTCGATGCTATTGTAGAAGGCGAGTAAGTGATAAAAACTCAATAACGCTCCCCCGTATGTTCAGCACCATAGTACACAAGCAACACAGTACTCTCAGCAACGTAGCTCCCCCGTACACTCAGCACCATAGTACACAAGCAACATAGTACACTCAGCAACGTAGCTCCCCCGTACACTCAGCATCTATCTCCCCCTTTGACAACATCAAAAAGAAATACAAAGAGAGTGGAAAAGTAACGAGAGAAACATATATGTATATAGCAGCAGAAGAAAATCCATTATGAACAGAATAATTAATCCAAAAGAACTAAGCATATAGATAAACATATATGTTTTAAGAGAACATGTCAACATTCATAAGAGATCAAAATATTACAAGCAAAAACGACAACACATAATTGAACAACAAAGATGAGATGCAATGCAATGATGAATGATGGAAAATGCATCCTAACGCCTGCCCCTTCTTCCTCGTCCTCTCTGGAATGTCTGAGGGCGATCTTCTTCAACCTGTTCCAACAAATCCAGTACAGATATATTGAGAGTGTTGAAGCTCTGACTTATGCTGGCATGACGATTCCGAGCCGTTTCTTCAAACTGATTCTGCCTCAATACGGAGTTGGATGCAAACGTCTCAAAATCGTTCTTGTGTTCTTGAACCAAGTCGTACAACGATTGATATTGACGTTGTTGTTCCTCATATCTATCTTGTTGAAGCTGCTGCATTGTTTGAAATTGAAGCTGTTGAGTTTCAAAGTTCTGCTGTTGTTGAAGCTGCATAGCTTCAAGCATAAATACTATGTTGGATTGATCAGGAGGAGGTGGAGCTGTGTATCCCCAAGGGATATCCTCTTGTTGTGGCAGAACATATCTCCAATTTGCATCCGTGTCATGAGCTGCATCTTCCATGGTATGATCCTCATCATTGGCTATTTCTTGATCATTTCCTTCTTCTTCATTTTCTGCAGTGTGACCAAATTCCGTAGGATCATCATAGTTGTAGATGATTTTGTGTGAGAAGGATGATTTTGGACAGTTTTGAGTTTGAGGAGTTAGGGTTAGCCGTACCAAATGTGATGAGAATGAGAGGGAATGAAAAGATGGAATGTTTTGAATGAATGGGAGAGGGTCGGGTCGACCTAACAGACCCAAATCTGGAAATAAATGACGCAGTAGGTCGACCTAAAGTGAGGCTGGGTCGACCTAACAGAAGTAACATGAAAACAGACCAATTTAGGTCGACCTAAATTATTAGTAGGTCGACGCAACTGGACCTTTTTAGTTTCTGTAAAGAAAATTCTTCTGTAGGTCGACTCAAAAACAGAGTAGGTCGACCTAAGTTCCCTTAAATGATGAAAATGCCTTAGAAATGTTTCTATATGATGTATTTTTGCTTTGTTATTTGCTTGTATGCCCAATTTATGATATGTTATGAATGAGAATGATGAACACATATATTAAATCGAGATATATGAATAAACATACATGAGGTCACTATAAGCATGTTAATTGATAGCATATTATAGTATCAATGAAATTTTTGGAAGTGAACAATGAGCATGTTACCGTTTTCTCAATGTGTATGTGTTTTGTCACCATTTTGTGGAGTCCTCTTGTCAGTGTGCCACACTCCTAGACTTGATGATGAATTCGTCTTGTTAGAGAGTTTCATGTCTTGGTTTCTTGATTTTGCGAAAAAAACTCATCTGGTGTCGATTACTTGATGTTCTCCCGGATGTGGGACAGGGTCCCAACCATTTTTTTGATAAGAGTAGGTTTAACTTTCCTTGCAATGCAATTTGCCAATTGCTCATCAAGTAATGCGTCCTTTGTGTTTTTCGAGTTAGCTTGTATGTGTGATGTATCTCATACATTTGTGGTGGCCAAGTCACCTACATTTCTTTGCCAAGTATAGTTCTTTGATTTTCTGTCTTTATAGATGACATACCAAGAGTGATATGTCGTCCTTTATGTGTCTTGAGCATCAGCTATCAAGGGACCATCACCTTTCGGCGATGTCAAGACACTTTTCCTGCAAAAATTAATTTAGAGTGGAAGGTCCCCAATCTTCATTGGGTCCTAGATGGTGAGTACAGACATTGTTACACTTAGGCAACCATTGAAATACGCCTTTAGGAACTAAGATTCTCCTAAACTTGCATTTCTCAATAGTATGTCCCTTTTTGCAACAATAATGACAGGTAATATGAGGAGAATATACCGTTTTACCGGTTGATGCTTTAGGTACGAAGGAGTATTTGCTATATGGCGGAGTATAAGTCCTCTTGAATTTGTTTGGATCAACCGCAAAAGTAACTTTTGGTTGTAGAGCCTTGTCTAATTTGGTCTTTAGATTTCTCACTTCTTTTTGCCAAATGTGACATGTCTCACAACCAAACCATGACGTAGGATCAATATCAACTTTATCCTTTTGAATGTCCAACATAGATTGTTTTAAAGCTTCCATATCCTTTTCGGTCTTCTCAATTTTTGATTCAAGGTATGAAAAGATTTTCTTATTTGAAGCCAAAAGTTTGAAAGCTTCAATTGCATCTCTATGTAGTTTTTCAAAAGCTAATTTCAATTAATCATGAGATACCTTATCTACAAGTTCAGGTTTAAGATGACTTACAGCTTTCTTTCTCTTGTATTGATGAGCCATAAAGCATAAGTTTGCTAATTCTTCTTCATCGCTTGATGAGCTTTCACTAGATGAATCACTTTCCCATGCTAGGTAGGATCTTTTAGATTTGCTATGACCTTTGCTTTGGTTCTTCTCTTTTTCCTTCTCAAGGTATGGACAGTCCGGTTTGTAATGACCGGCTTTGCCACAATTGAAGCATAGCCCTTTGATTTTTCCTTTGTTGTTGTCATCTTGTTTGAACTTGGTTGATTGCTTTCTATAATTGATCAATCCTTTGTTAGAATGCTTTGCTCCATTTTTCTTTAGATATTTGTTGTATCTTCGCACAAACAGTCCCATATCCTCATCATCGGAGTCTTCGTCATTACTTGTATCACTATCCTTTGGCTCTTGTCTTGAGGTCTTGGAGCTTGAAGCTTTTAGAGCTATTGACTTCTTCTCTACCTCCTTTTCCATGTTCTTTTCTTTCTTTGCCCTTTTCTCATGCATGTCAAGGCATTTTAGGTGTTGTTCATGTTCCTCTAGTTTACCAAAAAGAGTGGTAATATCTAAAGTGTTGAGATCATTTGCTTCCTTTATTGCTGTAACTTTGGGTTGCCATTCCCTGTTCAAACACCTTAAGATTTTGTTAGTAGCAACTGCATTGGAAACAGGTCTATCAAGAGAGTTTAACCAATTTTTTAGGTGAACGAATCTTTTCTGCATGCTTTCGATGGTTTCACCATCTTCCATGTGAAATAGTTCGAACTCTTGAGTTAGCGTATTGATCCTAGCTAGTTTGACATCATCAGTTCCCTCGTGGGCAACTTGCAATGTGTCCCACATAGCTTTAGCGGATCTACAATGGAAAACGCGATAGTATTCATCAACTCCTAGAGCTGAGATTAGAATGTTTCTCGCTTTCCAATCGTATGCATATTTCTTTTCATCTTCAGCATTCCAAGTATTTTCTGGTTTTGGAACAACTGCACCAGCTTCATTTGTCATAGTGATCTGAAATGGACCATTGACAATAGCTGTCCAGATGTTCCTATCAATTGCATTGATATGGACACACATACAATCCTTCCAATAGCCGTAGTTTTCACCGTTGAAAACTGGAGCTCTATTATGAGCCCCTTTAGGTCCGGAAGCCATCTTTCCAATAAGTGTTTCACGTAGCACGGAATTAACCAAGCTCTTGATGCTACTTGTTAGACGCTGGCCTAAGGATCTAGAGGGGGGGTGAATAGATCCTACACAGTTTTTCCGGGATTATTACAGACTATAGCGAAAGCGGTTCTGAATCGACTTGCGTCTATTCCGGACCGCTATTGCAAAGGGTTATATATGTTTCAAAACCACAAAATAGTTGAGATTACCGATAAAAAGATATGCTATCGAATCAATACGTGTCACAACTGAATATCAATTAACTTCTAGATTGACAAACTTGGATTTGCAATGCAGTAATAGTGGATTAAGCAAATAGACAAACACTTGGTGACAATATTCAAATTGATGCTAATTCAAGATGTGGTGAATTGTGATGTTTATGCAGAACTTTTAATTCACAATTTTAACACTTGAATCATTAATCAATTTTGCAATTATACCAATTATGAACAGAATGTAAAGGAAAAGATAAAAGCGATAAGAACACGATATTTGTTTAGGCAGTTCGTCGACCGTCCTCGCTACGACTACGTCTGCCCCCAATTCCAAATTGAAATTGGGAAAACTTTCATTAATGTTGAAAGCAGTTTATACAAAGAAGATAAAAAAGCGATAAACGATAAACCACTTATGTCGATCCTTTGAATCTTCTTCCCCCTAAATCTTGAGCAAGATCAAGGTTATCCAAGAGTCTCACTTTGATTCCTTTCTGCAGTGTCTTGATTCCTTGAACCCTTGTTCCTCAATTGTTACACTCAGTCGAATCCTCAATGAAGACCTCTTGATAAAAACCCCCAGGAACCACCTGTCGTGGAGGACAAAACCCGCAGATTTTATTCACCAAAAACCCCACAAATATTCACCCACTAGGAATCTTCAATTCCGTTCCATGGACGTTATCGAACTCATCACTAACCCTCAACGCAAGAATGATTATGTGTAATTGTGTTGGAGATGACGAAGAACGAAGATGAGAAGACTTTGTGTATCTTTCAGTCGTTGGTGTTGAAGAATAATTAACCCTTGCACAATATATATGAGTGCATAATAGTTGGAGCCAAGAATAACTGAATTTTAGACTTTCTTGATCAGTTAGGTCGACCTGTTGACGAGCTTAGGTCGACCTAGCAGAAGTGCCTTTGTTTTGCTTCCAGTTAGGTCGACCTGTTTGGTAAGTAGGTCGACCAGAATTGTCTTCAGGATCCTTTTTGGAACAAAACTTCAGATTTGGTCGACCTAGTTGTTGCTTGAGTCGACCCAGCAGAAGTATGTGTATTTTTCTTCTTTTTAGGTCGACCTAGATTGATAGTAGGTCGACCTAACTGCTGCTTTTCTGCCTTTTCCTTATTTGACTTGTATTAGGTCGACCTAGGTGCATAGTAGGTCGACCTGATCTGTTCCAAAAGGCCAATATCCTCTTTTCCTTGAGTTCTTCTGCTTTCACTTAGTTGCTTGTAAGCTTGTTCGGTTTGCCATGAATCAAAAACAACTTTGTGAGTGTCAAACTTGGATTCACAGAAGTTAAGAGGGAAACTTATTAAAGATTAGGAGGGAAACTTGTATTTTGTTTTAATATATTAAAGATATCATTTTAAATTTTTAGTAACATTTAAATGTTTTCAAAAAACTTATTGTAAAATTATGAAATAAACGAACACTTAAGTTACATATGTAATGGTTTAACATCGATGTATTTTTGAAAATTGATAGACATTTATTTTAATATAATAATATAATTCAAAATATATAAATATATATGTTGTGCGGGTATGGGGCGGGCTGGGGACTAAGTTTCCCATACCCGCACCCATACCCGCTTAACCTTTTTTTTTTAATAGACAATGATATTAATGGGATTATAAGGGATGCTCCACCCCGATAACAAACGGAAAGTCCCTACATTCTAAAACATAGGAGAGGTAAGATATTCCAAGTATGAAAGTTACAATCTTTTACTACTTTATAGTAGGATGCTAGCCACTTCCAAGCATTAAAAACGATCTCCGATATACTCTCCACAAAGCTAAACAACCCTTCATTGAAAATAATCGCATTTCGGTTCAACCAAATTGTCCAAACCGTTGCTAACCAAATGACTGCCACGATATACCTCTTAGCTAAAGACTTGACTTTCTCGCAAAAAGAAAAAAAACCTTCAAATTCCTCCAAACTTAACTTTTCTTCTATACCAATCCACTCATACACTTTCCTCCAAATATTCTTTGAAATCAAAATGTCTTGGTAGCCCCCAGAGTAGGTGATGTTGCATAATCTGTATTCTGGTAAAAGTGTTTTCTATCAGTAGATGATGTTATAACATTTATCATCACAATGTATTTTGTGTTGAGACATCAGTCTTGGCACCTGTATTAAAAGTGCCACAATTTCACCAATGCTTAAGTACACAAGTAAGAGACTTATAATTCTCAAGCTTACATGCAAGAGACTTTCAGATGCTCAAGCACACAAGCAAGATATATACTTCTTACAGTCTGACTTATAACGAAAGATTGTTTAGGTATTACACTAGATATACAATCATATGTGTAAACAAAATTCAACACAAAAAAGACTCTAAGAATTAAGAATTTTTAGAGTATACAAGTGTTAAGAAATTCTAATCTTGTGCTATTATTTTGACAAATAAATAGCTTTTTAGTTGTTAAGGTGTAATATTTTAGTTTTCTTCAAATCTTCATGTCCTTAAATAGAGGAATATAAAAGAGTCGTTTAGGAATACTTCATGCACTTGGAGTCTTTTTGAGAAGCACCATAAAAAACGTTGGAAAGCTTTTTAATATGGTTAATGCCTTTGAAAGGCCATTTGAAATTCCTTTTCTTTGAGACAAATTAGCTGTTGCATTCTTTCTATCTTGTGCAGAATTCTGTTAAGCCTTCTCGTGATCACAAGTAGACAAAATATCTTCAGAATCTGATAGTGATTGGTCTTCTTGATCCTTGAACTTTGACTGACTTCTGAGGATTTAGAGTGTGGATATTAAGAGGTTGGCCTTCTTTTGAGGTTAACATTCTCCAGAAGTTGACCTCTTTAGAGTTTGATCCTTCAGAGTTTAGATCTTTAGAGGTTGACTTTCTATAGACTCAAGTCTTCAGAAGTTGACATCTTCGGAGACTGGTCTTCAGGTTCTGATCCAACTGGCTCTAATTCTTTCACCTTCTCGTTACTGTTCAATTTTCAGTGCTGAACATAGTTTCTATTACAAATACACTTGAACATACATTAGTATACCCGATTGTTCTTTAAATTCTTTGTTATCATCAAAACCTTATGAATATGGTACAAATCAGTTTTGTTCCAACACTAATTTATATTTTTTATCAAATGGAGTCAATTTGAAATGGATTGAGTCTTAGTCAAATGAGTCTTTGTCCATTCTAGAACAAATTATAAAAAATAAAAAAAAGGATATTTTAAATAGTTACCTACTTTCTTTTTTATTGAAAAATATTTAAATTACAAATATATTTAAAATATAAAATTTAATCAATTAATTATATTTATTTATATACACTACAAGAAACAAGCTCCCTAGCTGCTTAATATAGTGACGTGATTATCATGTGTTAAAATTATGGCTGTTCCGACGTGATAATCACGTCACTACATATTATATTAATAAAATATGACAAATTACAATACATTTGTGTGTGTCAGCATATTTATTTTAAAAAAAAAATAGCGTCATTATGATCACGTCGCTATTTGAAAAAAAAATTAAATTAAAATGGGCGGTGGATTTCAAATGAGGGGAGTTTGAAAATTTTAAAATTCAAACTAGCGACATTGATCCCACGTCGCTAATAATAAAGTTGGGAAAGTAATAAAGTTGTCTGACTCAAACAGACAATGATTAGACCATTTATTGACCGTTGAATGCTAGCGACGTGAATCCCACGTGTGTATCTAGCGACGTGGAATTAATGACGTTGAGGTGCATTAATTCCAATTAAATATGACCGTTGTGGCTTGCGACGTGATTGGCATGTGGGAAACTGGCGACGTGTAAATCACGTCGCTAAATATCTTATAAGTCTCCCAAATCTGCTTCGTCTTCCCAGACAGTCTTCTTCATTTTCTTCATTTCATTCTCATTTCCTTCCCTCTTCAACTCTCTCAAACCCATTTTCTTCTTCAACTCTCTCAAACCCATTTCCTTCTCCAATCACATCCAACATCACCATTTCAATTAAGGTATATCTCCAAACCATTTTAATTCCTTATTCCATTTAATAAAATATTTTATATTGAGTATTATTTGTGTGTTGCTAACAAAAATCGGTTTGTTGTAGATATTTTTTTTGCATTGAAAGGAGCTTCCAGAGGAACATTTGAAGAAATTATAGAGGAAGATAGAGGTATTTTAGCATTTATATTTTATTTAATGTGTTATTAGGTATAGTTTTTTATTTTTGTAGGTATAATTTGTTTTATTATATACACTTTAATGGTTATATAAATCTGTTATATATATATATATATATATATATATATATATATATATATATATATATATATATATATATATATATATATATATATATATATATGTTATATATATATATATATGTTATATATAATATGTTATATATATATATATATATGTTATATATAATATGTTATATATATGCTATATAAATCATGAATTCTGAGTCCAATTTGTTAACTGAATGAACAAAGATATATGTTATATGTAATTTGTTATATATGTTATATAATATAATATGTTATAGATATAAATTATTAAAAACAGATTAATTATTAAAAGTATATTATAAATGTTATTAAAAATAAGTTTTTTTTAAAGAATTATTAAAAACAGAATATTATATGTCTTAAAAAGTTATTAAAGGCATAATATTTTATTAAATAAGTTTTTGAAAAAAATATTATATGTCTTGAATAGAATATTAAAAACATATTTAAAAAGTTATTTAAAAAGTTATTTTAATAAGGAATATAATTATGTAAAGAAATATTAAAACATATATATATATATATATATATATATATATATATATATATATATATATATATATATATATATATATATATATATATATATATATATATATATATATATATATATATATATATATATATATATATATAGTTATGTAAAAAAACAGAATTATTAAAAAGTTATTTTAATAAGGAACTTTCTTTTTAAAAAGTTATTTGTTTGTTATTTTTTTTTACTAAAAAGTATTTATATTTAAAAAGTGAAATGTTTTTTATAATAATTTTTGATAGTTTTTTATAAGAAAATAATAAATTTGAGAATATTTGAGTTGATTTGAAGTTAAACTTTTTAAGAAATATATTAGGATTGCATATGTATATGGAAGTTTGGGAGAGAAAAACTCAATGGAAATTTGGGAGAGAAAAACTCAAGTGAAAGCCTTTAGTAAGTGATGATAGCTATGTGAATATTATGATTGACCCGTAATTATTTATATAGGAAAAAATATGATTATTATTTTTTATTTTTAAATTCTGAGTAATTCAACACAATTTACGGTCATTCAAGTTAATTCAGTTTATCATCATTAACCAATTTTATTTGATTCCAAATTTTTTGGTAAGCTGATTTGATTCCATTTGATTACTATTCATTTTTAGAATATCATTATTAAATGTTTTTAAATGTTTTGTTGTTGATCCTACAACCTAAACCGAGATGTTTTTAAATGTTATAAATGTTATACTAGATTTTAAACATATTATAAATGTTATTAAAAATAAGTTTAAAAAATTATATATAAAAAACAGAATATAGATATATATTATTAAAAACAGATTTTTAAAAAATTATAAATAAAAAACAGAATATTATATGTATAAAGAGTATTTATATTTAAAAAGTGAAATGTTTTTAAATAAAAAGTATTTATATTTAAATAAAAAACAGAATATTTATTTGTTACTTTTTTTTTTGTTAAAAATTATTTATATTTAAAAAGTGAAATATTTTTTATAATAATTTTTTATAGTTTTTTTATAGTAAATAAAAAATTGATTGATTATTATTAAAAATATATAAAAATAAATATGTATTAAAAATTGTCTATATGTTGAAATATTTTTATGTTGAAATATTTTTAATGTTGACATATTTTTAAAATTGTGTTATATATAATTTTACTTTAAAAATTGACTATATGTCTTAAAAAATTGATATAGAAAACACCATTGTATAGAAAAAAACAATGTGATGTAGTATTTTTTTTAATATAACTTCTTTTAAAATGATATTGTTTTAAAATTTGTTTAGTTACATGATGTGATGTAGTAGGTTGAATGATTTAATATAGTTAAATTTTAATTATAGTTACTAAAAAGATAATGATTGAATATGTGCAGTATGGAATATTATTTGTACTATCGTAGTTGGATGTACGATAGATTGTATCCAGGAAGAAGTGGACTTAAACCCAATTTTATAGAAGGAGTTAATGGGTTTATAAAGTGGGCGTTTGCTCAGGAATGTTGTCGAAGCGAAGCGAAGAGGTTTCATTGAAAATTATTGGGTTTGGACGTCTAATGGTGAACAACTGCCGATGAATGTGCCAGAGACTAGCAATACGCATGCTTCAAGCAGTCGTCCGACTATGGAATACGAGGAAAATTTTAATCTGATTGGTGACATGGTTGAGGGTGCTTTCGGTGTGAATGTGACCTATGATCAACCTGAAGATTTTGATGGGGAAGAGTTGCCGAATGAGGAAGCACAAAGATTTTATCAGTTGTTGAATGAGATGAATATACCGTTGTTTGAGGGGTCGTTAGATTCAAAGTTATCAATGTGTGTGAGATTATTGGCTGCCAAGGCAAATTGGAATGTCCCTGATAGGTGTTTGGAATTCTTCATAAAAATGATGTTGGACTCAACTGCAACGAAAGACAACTTGCCTAAAACTTTTTATGATGCAAAGAAGTTAGTGTCGAGGTTGGGTTTAAGTGCAAGAAAAATTGATTGTTGCACTAATGGTTGCATGTTGTTTTATGACAATGAGTTTGGTACTAATGATGGATTGTTGAAGGAATGTAAGTTCTGTGAAAGTCCAAGATATCAAGTCCAAAGTAAAGCCGTTAACCGTCAACAAACACGTGTAGCAGTGAGGTCCATGTTTTATCTCCCGATTATACAAAGGTTAAAAAGAATGTTTGCTTCAATGCATAGTGCAAGTCATATGACGTGGCATCATACAAACAAAACAATTCCAGGCACTATGCGACATCCATCTGATGGCGAGGCATGGAAGCACTTTGATCGGATGCATCTTGATTTTGCCGCAGAACCTAGAAATGTCAGGCTGGGATTATGTTCTGATGGATTTACTCCGTATGTCCAAGGGTCGGGAACTGCATATTCTTGTTGGCCAGTTATTGTAACCCCTTACAACCTCCCTCCCGAGATGTGCATAACAAAACCATACATGATAGGCGATGATTAATTATGGTTGATCAATAGACCATAATATCTATATTATTCAAAAGAAAATTTAAACATTATATCAAGAATCACAAACAATTTCATTGTTTTCATGTGTATCTTAGAAGAAACAATCTTGTGATCTGCTTCAGCCATTCCTTTTAATATATCACCAATTTGATTTTTTGGTTGATAAGATGGAGGAACATCAAAAAAACTAGATTTTTTAACAGCATCTTCAACACTTAGGATAGGTGGTTCAAGATTTTCAATATTGTATTCAACAAAAGCGGAATTTGCAGCAAACTCTGCAAGTTTCTGAGTATCTGCAACCTAAAGAAGCCATGCGAAGATTAAATCAAAGAATGACTTGTATCAATCTCTAAGTAAATGAAAACAGATGTTATAAACAATGAATACTTGTAATTATCTATATTAGTTGTATTTCGTTTATCAAGTCAATGAGGTTTAGAATAGTCAATTTGAACAAATTAAGGGATTTAAGAACTCACCACAAAGGCAAGACGATCACCGACACATTGAGCAATCTCTTCGGAAAATAGAGGTTCGCTTCCAAATATAATCTTTGCTCCAAGGTTCACCCCACCATTCGGAATGTCTTTACTTGAAATGATACCCTTCACTCCATCAAGTTCCAATTCTTGCCTGAGTTTTATACTTAAATTTGGTGGTGATGGAATATCATCCACAAACACAGCCTCACCAATATTTGATTTATCATTAAATTTGTACAAAGTAAAAAAAACTGTCATCAGTATTTAACTCAAAATTTGATTTGAAACAAACCTGAAGCTTGTAGCGCAACACCAGATTTCACAACTGGCTTGCCAAGTGGACTATACTCACTTCCTGGAATTAAACTCTAGTAGTAGTAAATACTAAACACACTACATGTATTGAATTGAATTTTGACTTTAATTATTCTCCACTCTCCAACTGATATGAAATTTGATAAACTTCAATGTCTCAAACCCATCAAAACCTAAATCAAACCCTATCTCAAAATCTAATAAAAGCTAGAGTCCCCTTATATTCCACTCTATAAAAAAAACATCTTTCTTTATCTATCAACAATCCTAAACCCAGTTACAACCCCAAGTATCTAAATTTCGAAAAAATCATTGAAAATCAAAAAAGTCCCAAACAAAAGCAATGAACCTGTCGAAGTATGTTATCAGCAATCCGATAATAGGGCCAGCATCTAGAGGGTGATTATCAGTGGACATATCCAAGAGAGCGTCGAGATCGACACCTCTGAAACTGAACCTCTTGAATGTTCTCTTCTTTGGCACTCCTTGTGCGGCGACCTCGGGTTCAACATCTGCCTGCAAAATTAACGGAATAAATCATCTAACAATGGAATGAATGATTCAACAAAGCAAATTCAAAGAGAGTAAAAAGGTTTTCACCATGGCTGCAACAATTTCTGAGGTATCACGGTTAGGGTTCTTCTAGCAGCGGCTATGTGGATAACAGAGTTCTTCTTCTTCCTCCTAGTTGACGGTAATGTTTTCTTGAAGGAAGTGGATTTAGAGAGGAGAAAGATTCGAAATCGTGAGAGAGAACCGATTTGAGGAAGGAGAGAGTTTGAACATTCTTTTGGTCGTGAACAAGATGAAGAGAAAGTCAGAATGAAATGGAGACGGCGATTGAGACATGAGAGAGGGGAGAGGAAAAATTATAGGTTAAAATGAAAACTTGTATTTATATTTTTATTGTTTTTTTAATTAAAAAATATTATTAAAAAAATTAATTAAGAAGAGGGAAACGAAAAGAAAAGAGGGAAAAATGGCGGGGACTAAATTTTTGGACTTGGACTAAAGTTTTTAGTCAAAATTATAAGGCCGCAGTTTTCCTTTGTGGCTTAAAATATCTGCAATTGTATAATCGTGGCAATTGAAGTAAATGCCACAGTTTCATATTCCGGATCCAATATTTTATAACATAATTCTACGCTTTTAAAACCATGGCCAAATCATATATGTGGCCACAGTTTCTGAGCTGTGGAAAATTTTAGCGTGGTCGTAGGCCAAATTTCTAGTAGTGACGTCTCTTAGCCTTATGTCATATCCTTCGAGCACAATATTTCCAAATTCTCTTAATCTTCCAGCATTAACCAACCTGTGTTTACGGTATTTTGTCTTTTGCAGCAATGGTGATGATGGCTATGTTGAGCCCTTTTCGGTATTTAAAAGTTTAAATACTTTGATCATAGACTATTGTGAAGTTCGTGATGAAGAAAACCTCATCATATCAAGTGTCACACTTGTTAATTTAACAATACACATGTTACGTCGGTATTATTACAAATTTGAATTATCTACCACAAATCTTTGTAGATTTGATTTTACGGGCAATCCTGTTCAGAAACTCAGCAAGAGCATTAACAATCTCTCTTCTATCAAACATGTATATATTGATGTACAAATCGGGTTAGATGTAGAAAATTATCCGTTGGTTCTACTCAACTGGTTATCTGAACTTCCTCTTATCGAATCATTGATAGTCTCTTTAAGGACTCTTGAGGTACCTTAATTTAGTTTATGAAAATTTTAGCATTCTCATTTTTTCATTACTGTAACATTCTCATTTTTTATGTTTTAATATTAATTCCGTCAAATTGAGCCTAATTTACTGTTATCCCTCATTGGTTAGATTTTCTATTTAGTTCCTAATTTATGGAAGGTAGATTTTCCTTATCTACGTAACTTGAAGTCACTGAAAATAAAAACATACCGACCTTTATCAATACCTCATGGAGTAGTCTACTTCTTGCTTCAAAATGCAAAGTCCGCAAAGAAATCTATAATAGATGTGTTAAGGTAATTGTGCATTCATCTTTTACAAGTAACATGGATAGAGAATTAGTTCTGTTTTTAAATATGTCTGCATTTCTTTCCTTTTCATTGGTTCTGTTTTGAATTTCGGTCTGATTTGAAATACAAATTGCAGAAAATACAGGACGGAGGATACTACGTACGACTACTGACTTATTGTTCGTATATTAGTTTTAATGAGGATATATATATATATATATATATATATATATATATATATATATATATATATATATATATATATATATATATATATATATATATATTGTTTTAAATAGCTATTGTTCTATGTTGAATCTGGAGATGGCTATACATCAATGGCTATTTTTAAACTCTACTTATTACTAGAATACTTTTTTGATACTATGCTTGTTTCTTTATATTGCGGCAACATCAATAACAACCTTTATTATTATTTTTGATACTAGAATACTTTTTCGATACATTCATATAATTTTCAGTCATAGTTTTCGTAGTTGTTGAGCCTATCGTACCATTTGCGTTGAGGCATCAACTTGTTCTTTATCTGTACATTTCTATGCATGAGAAAATAGCTAAACTGATCATGTTGTTGTGATTCGACGGATCCTTTCAATATTCTCTGAGTTGGTGTTCATGATGATGGGATTAGTTAGTTGTGAATGGATTCTTAGTTGGTACTCATGAGTGATCTGATATTAAAGATATATCTGCAAATCGACAACTTTGAATGATAAAATCAACAATAATTTGTGTCAAATGCATCATTTAAACTATAAAATATTCGCACAAAAAATCTCTAGTTGACCAATTTCGAATCCTTATAATGAAAAAAAATTACAAAAGGGTAGTTTGAGACCATTATTTTATTACCAACAATATTTTAGTATTAAGTAGAACCGATATTCCATTTTATAACTAACTTAGTACTAAATCAAATATATATACTTGAAAAAATCTCCTAAGATTATTAAACAATGTAAATATGCAATTCCAGCAGTTTTGGTGCTTTGGATCATCAACTGTTTAGAGGAGGTGAACCATAGTTGTGATTCCGTGGATGATCTTGAACATCTATATTAATAATAAGTTGGCGTCCATCTTTGAGATTCCAAAACAAACATGAAAGCAACATGATGAAGAATGAATTAGTAAACAATGTATAAAATTTTAATGGAAAATAATTAAATTCTAAAACTTTTTTTTATTTCTATTTATATGTCAAATTACTTACGATTTTGGTGAAGAGGCTCAATTATCCATGGTGGTACCCTTGTTGTTGCAGCCACTTTTATTGACAAGAGAATCACAAACAGGAAAGCTAGATTGAATATAACTTTCTTAAAATCTGCCATCTTAGAAAAAAGATAATTGAAGATATAAGATATATTTATGTGTGGAGTGAATGGGGATTGAATGGAAATATATATACAAGTCTTGAGAGAAAGAGAGAGAAGAGATATGTCCCCTCAAGAAATATTCTGGCAATAATAAAGCTAAAATATATAAAGCCATTTTGGACTGAATAATTCTAGTCATTGCCAATGACAATTTCGAAGCCTTATGTTTGACTCACAATTTTTCTTGATCAATTCAAACTGTTTTCTCCAAAATCATTGACATTTCATATAAAACAAATTAAGCAAAACAAGAAGGTAAAGAGACAAAAATATATAATGACCATCTTAAAATGTGGGTGACTTATGTAAAGAGTAGAACAACTTAACAATAAATAAACAATAACTATATTTGTATGGAAAGAGAAATTATAAGAAAATTCATAAAATTTACTTTATTAATGATATCGAATCTTTTTTTTTTTTTGAGAAATGAAAAAATATTATGTAATTAATAGAACAGTTATGTTGGAAAACAAATATTAATATTGTTATGAAATGAATCTTTACACTCTCTTTAAAAAATTTACCCCTTTTTTGGTTAGAAAATCAAAAGCATCAAAGGCAAATGGTATAAAAGTATGTTGACTGTCGGAACATGTTTTCTCATGTTTAGTCAATTTATTTGAAGTGACTTTGAGAGTTGTTTGTTCCCCGCTAAAACACCCGGTCCTCAGTCCCACCAGTGGAAAATCCCGATCACATCTACACACGCATGTTTCCAAAGGTGGCCCTAAGCATGGGCAGGGGGCCAGAGCCCCAAAATTTTAGGGGCGCCAAAAAAATATTAATACCCCAAGAAAATTTTATATTATAAAAAAACTTGTTAGAATTAAAAAATAAAATAAAATATTGGCTAACAAAATTATAGGGGCACTACAAAGTCAAAATTAATAAATAAATGTAATTTCCCATTAATAAAATATAGAGTAGAATAAAATCAATTAATTTCCCTAAAATAAAATCAATTAATATATATCCATAATTCAAAGTGTTATACACCTTGTCGAAGAACTCAACATATCATGAGCGAATCAAGCATATCGATGTAAGGTTGCATTTCGTCATAGGAGTAATCGAGCATGGAGAAGTCCAAGTGCTAAAGGTTTTGACACATCATAATGTTGCTGATATGATCACCAAGACACTGCCGTGTTGCAAGTTTTTCCACTGTATGCAATTATAAAGATGCATGAAGAAAGTTAGTTTGTTCTTTGATGTTATAGAGTTTGTTCAAAGGTGGAGATTTGTGAGAATTGGATCGAACTCTAGCGGGTAGAAAAGTAGCTTCCTATTTTGAAAGAGAATGTGCCGAAGACCTACATATTTAAGTTGAAGTGTGTTCTAGTAAGTGGGTGTCGAAATGCTAGGGTTGTTAGTATTTCGAATTGGGCATGTTTGTAATTTCCGATTGTTTAAGTTAGCTTGTACCCAAAGTTAGCTTGTAGTGAGTATTTGTGAAAAAGTCAATTAGTTTAGTATGTTAGGGTTTATTAAAAGTAGCATACTAGTCTCTCACCATTGCATACTGCAAATCCTAATTTAGGGTGAGAGGGTTGTTTGTTATTCTTGTAACTTGTAATCTTGATTCAAAGAGAAAGGAAAGAATAACAGTTATAACCAATCCTTGTTGTTCTTCTTGTTTATCATCTTTGCTTTTTATTGTGTTCCCTATTATACTTTGTTAGAGGCATCATTTTCACAACATAGTTGATGCATTTCTTCGTGTATTTATTCATCATGAAGGTTCTGTTGTAGATAATAGATTGTCTAAGTATGATGATAATGTTTCAGAGCATAAATGTGATTTTGATATATGGAGATATTTCGAGATGATAGATAGTTAAAGAACAAGGATATTGGAAAATAGGCATTATATGGTACAAGAACAAAAAAATATTGATATATTGACTTATGACAATGGTGCCTGAAATATTGTCGACTTATGTAAGGTGCATTTGAGTGTTGATGTTTTTGTACAACATACATTGTCTTATAATGAGTTATATGGTGGTCCTATAGAGGGAGAAGGTATAAACCCGAAGACATTGTAAATCTTGATAATGAAGATTTGATTTCCAAAATGTATAAAGAAATTGTCATAGGTGATGAACTGAGGTGAATGAAGGTGGAGTGCATGATAGTGAAGTGAATGATGGTGGAGTAAAGAAGTCGGAGTGAATTGTAACACCCCAATTCTACCCGCGAAATTTAAATAAAATTAGAGTATAAAAATTCACAAATGAAACAATTGAGGTATCACATATTCATTCACAAAGACAAATCACCTCGTTGCAAAAAGAGGATACATAGCATTCATAAAGTACGGAAGAACCGACAACATCAAATAATAGTCTTTAATATAAAACAACTTCCATAGAAGTGCAATGGAAACTCAACAATTTGTTCAAAGATTCATGACATCATAATTCAAAAATTAACACAATTAAAGTGGCAATCTCCAAAAGACAACTCAAGTATTTGCCAAAACATAATAAATTAAAAGCAAGTAAATTAACGCGTTCGTCCCCCCGAGTGCTACGTATCAGAGCGACAACGACTCAAGACCAACTCGGCTAACCTCCTCTCAATGCGAATCACCTGCACTTTTCCAATATAAAGGCAACGACGAAACAAAGAAAGGGTGAGATATCAATTTATATAATTGAGCGCATGATAAATTATATATCAAAAATTAGACATATTCGGTTAATCGTATTCACAAGGTCATTAATATCTTCATAATATTCACAAAGTTATTAGTTCACAATTCACATACTTCTGTCATATAACAAGTCACAAAAATACAATCGTCATATAGTCACAAATGTCACACTATGAATCACATAAAATATATGGGACATGGTTCATGTATATGCATGTGGTACCAATCGGAGCTTCACCCCCTGTCACCAATTGCCCAATTCAGAGGCACAAGGCATAAGCCTTCGTCACTAATTTGTCAATTCAGGCCGTCACAATAAATGTATGCGACTCGATGGACTGGACATCACACACCATCATCATCATCATCATTTATTTCACAAAATATTCGTCACAAGGCACACACCCATATCACAATTATTACCGATTATAAAGGTAATAACACTTCACACATAATACAAAGACTTCGTATAACAACGGAATAATTCCGACAATTTACCCAAATCAACGGTCGATACCATTAACCAAAGAATTACAAAGATATTGACAACAATCACATTTACGGCTAAATTCACAAGATACCGTAATTTACCGCTAAACTGAATAGTTAATCTAAGTCAAGTTTATTCCAATTAAATGAGCTTATTCAAAGTTAATTCAACTATTAAATTAATCAACCGATTAGTATCCAAATTTCGACAAAATAACACCACCACGTTAATGTACTAATTAAACTTAGCTACCATGTCAATTTTCATCAAATTCCAGAAAATTAATTATACCGCTTAATTCAGCTATTTCGATCAAACGGGACTATTTTATATTATATAATCATTACTGTTCCTATCTTCTATTCTTCAAAGATATTTATTTGTCATGAGTACTGTAGCAGCTACCATTTTCTTTTGTTTATCTCCAAACTAACAGTCAATGCTATGTTATTCTAAAAGAAAATACAATTTGTGAGTTACTATACTAGATACAGTGCCTTAAACTCATATCACCAAAAGAGTTTCACGGTAATACAGCAAAGGAAAAGAAAAGAAAAGGAACAAGCTATAGCTAGGTGGGTGCCGCCCGTCATGGTCATTTTTATCATCACTCAGGTTACATTATTACAGATTCAATTACACACCTATTCAGTTACACACCTAGCATGCGAATTTCTCAAAAAACACAATCTCCTAGTATTCATGCAACATTAATTTGTGAAACTCAGTCACAATTTCAAACAGCCACGGTTAACACAACACAGCAAATACAATAACCTAAACCTCTAATCCAAAACATACAAGGTTTCATAAGCCTTATTATAAGAAGAGAACTCCAACCTTACCTCTTGTTTGAATTGAAGAAACCTCTATCACTCTAGCACTTGGATTGGGATTCCTCTTCAAGACCTAGCTTCCTTTCTTTCCAAATGGTTTCTATATATTTTTTTTCTGGTTTTCTACACTTTCCTCACACTACGACTACACTAAACCTATTCTTTATTATAACATTGGGCCTAACAATTAATACCACATTTTCATTCTTCACTTAATTAAAATAGGCCCAACTAATATCTACAATGATATTTCATTTAAAATAAATAAATAAATAAATAAAATCTGATTATTCAAATATACTGAATTACTACTCAATGCCTCATATTCCCGGTCTAATCTCACTTACTCGGAAAATTCCCAAAATGCTAGGTATTAGCTCATTAATATTTCTAATTCTAAAAATATCAAAATATCCGACTAAATATCGATCCTCTAACTCGAACTAATACCGATAAAATCATCCCAAAACGCGAAAATTCAATAAACATCACAAATAATTATTTTTTTGGGCGTTACATGAATAACAATGGAGTGAATGATGGTGAAGTTAATGTAAGTGAGGTGAATGTAGGTGTTTTGAATGAGGATTGCAGTTTTGGTACTGAAAGTGATGATGTGAGTTTTAATTTGTGGTGATTTCATATAAGAGGATATGGAAAATATGCAAGACTATGGTCATGATACACATGGTACTGTCAAAACAAAAAACAAAAACACAAAAGGTATTTTAATAAGAGTGAAATGATAATGAGGAATTAAAAAGTTTGTGTAAAACAAATAAGAAAATGGAACAAATAGGAAGATATGTCTAGTTTTCAATTTTTTTTAAAAAAAAAAACAAGAAATATTACAAATGGAAATTTGGAATTTTTTTGCTACCAAGTCTGATTTTAAGGAAGAAGTCATAACTTATACAAATCAATACTGCAGAAACCTTAAGTTCATGAAATGACAAACAAAATGTTATGTTTTGATGTAAAGAAGGATGTGAGTGAAATACCTATTGTGTCAAATTATCTAACGAGATAAGTAATGAACAATCAGACTTGTAGTAGAGCTTATAATATTAAAATGATGACTATAAAGTGGCAAGTAAGAGGAGTCATAATTCTTTGAACAATAATTCTAAGATGAAGTTCAAAAACATGAAGGAAAAGGATCAAAGGAAGTAGAAGGCTGGAGGATTAACAAGACAAAGGGAATTAGGAAAATATGTTTAAAGTGGAGTCTAATACTTGTTAAGGATAAGCTTCTACTGGATGTCGAGCAAAGATTTTATGTGCATCACTTGTACAACATTTTTAAGATGAAGTATCAATGAAAGAAATTGAATGAAATTATTTTGATGACAGCAAAATCAACTTACCAACAAGCTTATGAAAGTGAAATGAGAGAAATGAGAGTTGTCAATGAGAAAGCTTTTAATAAGCATATGATAAAGCCACCTCATACTCTCCTAGATTATAAAGTAAATCACAGTTGGGACATAAAAAATGTGATACATTGCGTAACAACATGTCAGAAGCATTTAACAGTGTGATTATTGAAGTAAGAGTTAGTTACTAAGTTAAATAAAATCGGAACATAAATTATGAAAAGATGGTTAACTAATAGGATGACATTTTCATACTATGGTGACGTGGATGTTTTACCTTAACATTAAAAAGGAGATAATGTAATTTTCATAATATTGGGTTAGTATGTCTAATTATATATGTTGTGAAAAACGATACCAATAACAAAGTATAATAGGGAATTAGGGAAGAGAATAAGAACACAAGAATTGGTTATAACTGCTATTCTTTCACTTTCTCTTAGAACAAGATTACAAGTTTACAAGAATAACAAATAACCTCTCTCACCCTAAATTAGGATTTGCCGCTTAGCAATGATGAGAGACTAGTATGCTATTTATAATAAAACCTAACATACTAACTAATGGGCTTTTTCCACAAGGCCCATTACACAAGTCAACTTAATAAACAAGCTAACTTAACAAATTAGGGTTTAAACACTAAAACCTAATTTAACATGCTAACAACCCTAGCATCTTCGACACAAGCATGTGAACAACCTTCGACTTCATGCTTAACCCTGTCGAACCAAGAAGCTACCCTTCGGCCATACTAGAGTTCGATCCAAAATCTCACAAATCTCCACCTTGGATCTAACTCTACAACATCAAGGGAACAAACTAGCTTTCTTCATGCAGCTTTATCAACTGCATACAGTGGAAAAACTTGCAACTCGGCAATGTCTTGGTGATCATATCAGCAGCATTGTCTTCAGTCGAAACCTTCAGCACTTGGACTTCTCCACGCTCGATTACTCCTCTGACGAAATGCAGTCTCACATCAATGTGCTTAGTTCGCTCATGATAGGCTGAATTCTTCGACAGGTGTATTGCACTTTGACTATCACATTTAACAGTGATACCTCGACCTTGAAGTTTCAGCTCCTTCGCAAAACCTTCAAGCCACAATGCTTCTTTCACAGCTTCAGTTAATGCAATGTACTCCGCTTCAGTGGTTGATAGAGCAACAACCTTCTGAAGTGTTGCTTTCCAACTAATTGCTGTGCCAAACATAGTGAAAACATATCCAGAAATAGATTTCCTGGAATCCATACAACCTGCATAATCAGAGTCGACATATCCTTCGATTACTGCTTTACCATCTTCACCCAAGGCTCCACCATAAATTAGGACTCTATTCAGAGACCCATTTATGTACCTTAAAATCCACTTCAATGCTTGCCAGTGAGCCTTTCCAGGATTCGCCATGTACCTGCTTACAAGACTTACTGCGTATGCTATGTCGGGTCTAGTACAAACCATAGCATACATCAAAGAACCAACTATATTAGCATATGGGATGCTATTCATATAGGCTCTTTCCACATCAGTACTGGGACACTGATCAATACTCAGCTTGAATTGAGGGTTTGTTGGAGTCACAACTGACTTCGAATTCGACATACCAAACTTTTCAAGAATCTTCCGTAGATATGCCTCTTGAGATAGACATAACTTCGACTTCTTTCTATCTCTTCGAATGTCAATTCCAAGAATCCTGGAAGCAGCTCCCAGATCCTTCATATCGAACTCCTTATTGAGTTCAGCCTTCACCCTCATCACATCTTCGACACTGTTGCTTGCTATGAGAATATCATCCACATAAAGCAACAAAATAACAAATGAATTACCAGGTCGAAATCTGAAGTAAACACAGTGGTCGAACTGACTTCTTATGAAACTTATGCGTGCCATGAACTTGTCGAATCTCCTATTCCACTGTCGAGGAGATTGTTTCAGCCCATACAAGGATCTCTTTAACTTACACACATAATCATCCTTCCCCTTTTCGACATACCCTTCAGGTTGCCTCATCAGGATCGTTTCATCTAGATCACCATACAAGAACGCAGTTTTCACATCAATCTGTTCCAGTTCAAGATCGAACTGTGCCACCATGGCAAGCAGCATTCGAATGGACCTATGTTTCACAACAGGAGAAAACACATCATTGAAGTCGACACCTTCTTTCTGAGTGAAACCCCTTGCGACTAACCTTGCCTTATATCTTTTCGACGTCACTCCTTCAATTCCTTCCTTAACTTTGAAAATCCATTTACAGCTGACTAACCTTGCCCCAGCAGGTTTCTTGATCAGTTCCCAAGTGTGATTATCATGAAGAGATTTCATCTCATCATCCATGGCCTTCAGCCATTCAGTCTTATTTTGACTCCTCATAACTTCCTTATAATCTCTAGGTTCATCATCAAGAACCTCACTGGCAGAGATTAATGCATAAGCTATAAGATCTGCATACCCAAGTCTCTGAGGTGGTTTGATGACTCTTCTCGACCTATCTCTCGACAATAGGTAGTCATCGTCAGTTTCCTCAACTTCCTCAGCATCTTCTGCTTCTTCTTCGACTTCATCAGGGACATGCAATTCAGCATCAACATGCTCCACCTCAACAGGAATCTCTACCTGTTCCAGCTCTTCGTCAGATGTTTCTGTACTTCGACCAACATCATCAGTTTTCTTAAAAGCCATTTCAGCTTCATTGAAAACAACATCTCGACTAGTGATACACCTCCTGTGACCTGGCTCTAGGCACCATAGCCTATAAGCTTTGACTCCTTCTGGGTATCCCATGAACATGCATTTCAGAGCTCTAGGTTCGACCTTGTCTTGCCTAATGTGAGCATAGGCTATGCAGCCAAATACTCTCAGTTTGTCGAGATCTGGTGGATGTCCCGACCAAACTTCTTCAGGTGTCTTCATATCTAACGCTGTCGAAGGACATCTGTTTATTAGATATGTTGCTGTCGCAACAGCCTCAGCCCAGAACACCTTCTTTAACCCCGCACTAGTCAACATACATCTAACTCTCTCCAAAATAGTTCGATTAAACCTTTCAGCCAAACCATTTTGTTGTGGAGTACCTGCAGTAGTTCTATGCCTTGCAATACCAGAGGTAGCACAAAAACTGTCGAATGCCTCATTGCAAAATTCAAGGCCATTGTCGGTTCTCAACCTCTTGACCTTTCTGCCAGTCTGATTTTCAACCAGAGTCTTCCAACTTTTGAAATTCTCAAACGTTTCATCCTTAGTCTTCTGGATGAATACCCATAATTTTCTGGAATAATCATCTACTATTGATAGGAAATACCTTGCCCCAGAATGTGATGCACACCTTGCAGGCCCCCAAAGATCAGCATGGATGTAATCAAGGGATCCATGTGTTCTTGATTTGCCTTTGTTGAACTTCACTCTGCAAGATTTTCCAAGTACACAGGGTTCACAAAACTTCAGCTTTTCGACTTTGTCTCCACCAAGCAGATTTTGTTTCCCTAATTCGACCAGACCCCTTTCACTGACATGGCCCAATCTCATGTGCCAGATTTCAGTTTTCGACAAAGGTTTCGTGGATGCAACATTTGTCGAACCACTTACAACTTCAGCCTCAAGGGTATACAAGCCTTGTTTCTTCACGCCTCTCAAGACTTCCTTCGAACCCTTCATGACTCTTAGGATACTTTTTTCTCCTTGGAAAACATATCCTTTCTTGTCGAATTCACCAAGAGAAAGCAGATTTCTCTTCAAATCAGGAACATACCTGACTTCAGTCAACAACCTTATTGACTCATCATGGAGCTTGAATCTAACAGATCCAATACCTGCAATCTTGCAAGCCTTGTTGTTTCCCAGCAATACTGATCCACCATCTTGATCACATAATTCCTCGAACAAGTCTTTGTTTGGAGTCATGTGCCAAGTGCAACCTGAATCCATAATCCACTCTCTCTTAGAGTCACTGCTTGAAACCACAAGAACATCAGATGATTCGAAATCATCTTGAACAATGGCAGCGTTGCCATTATCCTTACCTCCATGATATTTCAGGCGTTCAGGGCACACCTTTCTTGTGTGACCCTCCTTTTTACAATGGTAGCATCGAATGCCAGATGCTTCGCCACTGTAAGACTTCGACTGGCTTTTGCCTTTCTTCTTGTCGAACTTACCATCCTTTCGTAAGAGTTTTCCTTTAACGGCCAAACCTTCGCCAACAGTCGAAGGTTTATGCTCCTTTCGTTCATTCAAGTCCTTAGAGTACAAGGCTGATTGAACTTCTTCAAACGTCAGGGACTCCCTTCCATACAAGAGAGTTTCTTTGAAGTGAGCATGTGATCGAGGCAAAGAACACAATAGTAACAGCGCTTGATCTTCATCATCGATCTTCACATCAATATTTTCAAGATCAAGAATCAGCTTGTTGAACATATCCAACTGCTCAGCCAATACTTTGTCTTCAATCATCTTGAATGAATACAAAGCTTGCTTCAGGTAGAGTCGATTTACCAGCGATTTGGTCATATACAAACTTTCAAGTTTCACCCATAACCCTGATGCCGTCGTCTCCTTTGATACCTGCCGGAGAACCTTATCACCAAGGCTCAACAAAATTGCGCTGTGTGCTTTCTCGATCATAGTTGTCTTCTCCGCTGCCGTTAATGCAGCATTCATGGCTGCCTCTCCCTTCAACGCTTCCAAACAACCCTGCTGAACCAGTAGGGCTTTCATCTTCAAGCGCCACAGACCGAAATCATTCACTCCGGTGAATTTTTCAATCTCATACTTTGTTGACGGCATCTTCTCCACGCTCACCGCACCAATTTGTTGTGAAAAACGATACCAATAACAAAGTATAATAGGGAATTAGGGAAGAGAATAAGAACACAAGAATTGGTTATAACTGCTATTCTTTCACTTTCTCTTAGAACAAGATTACAAGTTTACAAGAATAACAAATAACCTCTCTCACCCTAAATTAGGATTTGCCGCTTAGCAATGATGAGAGACTAGTATGCTATTTATAATAAAACCTAACATACTAACTAATGGGCTTTTTCCACAAGGCCCATTACACAAGTCAACTTAATAAACAAGCTAACTTAACAAATTAGGGTTTAAACACTAAAACCTAATTTAACATGCTAACAACCCTAGCATCTTCGACACAAGCATGTGAACAACCTTCGACTTCATGCTTAACCCTGTCGAACCAAGAAGCTACCCTTCGGCCATACTAGAGTTCGATCCAAAATCTCACAATATATTTACTAACATATTTATTAATTGATGGTTACTTAAGATTGAGAGAAGCAACACCTACACCAACACGTGTATTATAAGGTATTTAAATGCTAAACTGAGATACTCTTTATTCATGTTATAGGTAACAGGTTTCATTCTATACAGTAGTTTGAGATACTTTTGATTCATGTTGTATTGAAAATTTAGAAAATAAATTTCAATCAACTTGTAACAACATATATGCTCATGGAAATAACAGCTCACAACAGTCATATGTTCATGCACTTGCTTCAATGAAACCAGAAACTAAAAGTTTAAGTATCAGGAAGTCTATAACTTTGTAATATCTAACAATATTCTGCTGTAGGTAAAATCGACCTGCAGGAAAACAAATGATAAATATTAATACTGCATATAGTCTGTAAGAACAAGATTGAGGCATATATACTTCAAAACATCACAGAATAATTTACCTCAATCATGAAAATTTGCGCAATCATCCCAATGTCAAAATGTTGATTGCAGAAATAATAGGGTAGATTCAGAACCAACTCCATGCAGAAATATTTTGACTCAAGAAAAGTACTTGAAAAACGATGGTTTCATAGGAAGGATCTCAACTTTTCGGATACGAGAGATTTTGGGCCAGTCTATACCAAATGCTCTTCCATATCTTTTCTCTAATGAGAAGCAGTTACAAATGGAAAGTTTCTGCAAAGATACCTGTCTACAAATTGATTCGGGCAGTGATGTCAAACCGGTGCAATTGTAGATCTCAAGAGTCAAGAGCGATGGGAGATTCCCTATCCAATCTGGTAATCTTTTGCCGCAAAATCCATCTATAACTAGTTTCTGAAGCGAGTGGTGTGGTTGCAGACCTTGTAAAATCATCTCATCTTCCACCCAGTTTTCGTTTGCTTGTTCGGCCCTGTCGGGCAATTCAGGGCATGTTAGAAAATTCTCATCAAAACCATCGTCGTAGGCCCACCGCAATTCCAATTCTTGAAGGTGTTGCTTTTCAAGAAGTACTTTTTCAATATTTTCAACACTATTTCGCAGGAAATCCAACCCTTTTATTTCTAATCTCCCTCTAAGGTTGATTAAGCCACCCAATTCATTTACACTTTTATTTCTCACTACAAAAAGTGTTAGTGTTTGAAGATTTGTCAACTGTCCTATCCCTTGTGGCATACATATCAATTTCACACAACCATTCAACTCAAGATGCCGGAGACTTTTATTGAGATTTTCTGGTAATATTTCGAGCTTTGAACATTCAGAAAGTTTTAGAGTTTGCAAGTTCTGCAGGTTGGTAATGCCCGGCGGAAGATTTTTAAGAAGATTGTTCTGTGATAGATCAATATATCTTAAATGCTTCGTCTCTTCAATACTATTTGGGATTGCGGCAATTTTTAACCCACAAAGTGTCAACACACGTAAGAACTTTAGGCCTGAAAAGGAAAGAACACATGTCTGGCGCAAATGATTGCTTGAATTCACTTGTGGAAGTAAATGAAATGTCCTTAACTTATAGGAAGATGGTGACGGTGGTACGAACTGTAACGCAGAACGAGACGACAAATAACGCGTTCTGTTTACAATGTTTGCTTCTTCTCCTTCAGCCACTGCATATTCACTCCCGGCTATTAGATGTGCTAGATCATGCATAAGGTCATGCATTTTACAAGTACTTACGCCGCCACAATCGTCTATAATGACATCTTGAAAGAAGGACATTGACAGCAAACTCATGAAGTACTCATGACCAACATCTTCTACACATCTTACATCATTTGATTGTTGAATGAACCCCTCAGCTACCCATAACTGAATGAGAGACTTTTTCTCAAACACATAGCCTTTAGGAAACAGTGAACAATATGCAAAACTTTTTTTTAGAAATGCGGGAAGATGATCGTAACTCAGTTTAAGGATTGAAAATATTTTGTCATTGTGTTGATCTATCTTCGAAAACTCAACATCCTTGAAATATAGCCAATCGCTTCTTCCCAAATTTCGAGAAAACAAAAGGCTTCCAATAGTCCTTAGAGCAAGAGGGATGCCAGCACATTTCTTAACAATGTCCCTTCCTATAGCTACCAATTCCATGTCATGTTGTTCTTTTAACTCGCCGAATGCCACTCGAGAGAACAGCTCCATAGATTTCTGTGAATTCAAACCCTCTAAGAAAAGAGGCGGATGTGTGCCTGCTATTTTCGCCACAGTCTGACTACGCGTTGTCACAATTATCATGCTTCCTTTTCCTCCTTCCACGAACAAGCTCTTCAATTTATGCCACAGTTCCCGATCCTCGTTCCACATGTCATCTAACACAAGCAAAAACTTCTTCCCTCGAATTTTGTCTCTAAGTTGTTCTTGCACTTGCTCCATCGGACTATTCTTTTCATCCCGGATAATCTCCTGAGCTATTTTCTTCATATCAAATTCATCAGAAACATACACCCACATTTTTAGCTCAAAATGCTTATGAACATCATTATCATTGTAGACCAGTTGAGCAAGTGCGGTCTTACCTAATCCCCCGATCCCAACTATGGGAATTACAGAAACATTATCTGAAGCATTGATATCTAGTAGATAACGCTTAATACGTTTCTTTTCATCGTCTCTTCCAATAACTTCATTTTTACTCACAAAAGAGTAAGTTTGTCTTTGTTCTCTATATACAATCCGATTCTCCATAGGGCGGTCAGTTAGTTGCAATGCATGCTTAATTTTAGCAATTTCATCAAGCCTCTTCTGGATTTCTTTTATTCGATGGCCTAATGTATGACTATAGGCAATTTTGTTTGGTTTTGAGAAGAAATATAGTACCTGTTTTAGTTTTTTGCTTCTAGGTCTAGCAATCACTTTTCCTTTCAAATCTTCACTAGAAAAATCGTCGAGTAAATCATCTGCATCATAAAGTACATCTTTCAGCTCCTCCAACCAATTACTAACTTGATGATTATTGGCCTTGCTCTCTGCATCGAGGAGTACTGATTTTATCATAGATACCGTGTTTTTCATTTTTTCGATATCCTCTTTGAGATTCCAAATGATTCCAAGCTCTTTGTAAAGTGAAGAACCCAACTTTTCCAAGACAGTAATAGCAAGGGCTTCCATCTTTGGCAAACTGAGTTTAATACAATAATGAGTATAACAAATATTGGAGTCACCATATAGATGTCACCAGTCGAATTCTAAAATCTCAAAGATGAAGGATTCTAAGTAGTACATATAGAGGTACAATTATCATGAAGTTCAATGGCTCTTTAAAAAAATAGAAAAATACTAAGTTTAGATAGAGAGCGAGAGAGTACCTGGTTTAGAAATCTTAATCAAGAAACCGAATCAATAGTTGTATTGTAACGTGTTTTGTGTAGAGAAGAGAAAAAAATCAGGAAGTCACTGCAGTTAGTAAACTGAAACCATTAAAATTATGGTAGCAAACATACACAACGCATACTAATGTTTTCATCACAAAACTTTTAAGCAGATTATATAAAGAATGATAACAAAACCTGAAGTTAGTTCCTCAAATATCACTCTATCCTACTAAGTACCGAAGACGGTAGTAATTTAGTTTGGTTAAGTTTGCATGATTTGGAGGTTCATTCATCCTCTTGTTGGGAGAGGAACAAGCTTTTTCAATGAGAAACTTAGGTATACTCTAGAATTAAGTCTATGTTTGGTTTCAATTTAAACTAGTCAAAATTGATTCTGGAAATGTAAAATTGATTTTGAATCAAGTTGATCTTGCCTCTAGAAGTGATCAAAATTTAAGACTAAAATTAATTTTTAGACTGAAAGTTATTGTTGTAACTAACTTTCCCTAAATTGTATTCAAACGTAAATCAATATACATTCAACATACTTTCAAATAATCAATTCTTTCAAAATCAATTTTTATCACAGCAGAACCAAACATGCACTAAATATATGAATATTTGAGCAAATAAATTGGGATGTCGAAGAATCATTTATGATAATTAATCCAAAGAGAGAATTGAATAAAGAAAATTACCTGGTTTGGAATGAGGATTGAAGAAACAGAATGAACAACTGTATTGTACAAGTGAAGTCAACTTCGGTCAAAATGCGAAAACAGTAGCCAAAAAAGACAGAATTTCAACAACTAACTAACGCGTTATTTTAATGACTTCTAGATAACTTTTGAAATAAGTATGCACATAATTACTCAATTTATTTTAGGAAAGCAAAGTCAAAAATATTTTTAAGTAGGAAAATAAAAATGCATAAAGTAATGTAAAATGGCTAAAAAGAGCTCTCTTAAGCAACATTTTAAAAATTGGATTGATTATCAAATTAGTGAGGATAATGAGTCAATGATTCTTTATTTGAACCATTGATTCATTCATCGAACTGTATAATTAAATTGAATAATTTGGTGGAATAATACGATCTCTATAATAAAATTATATAATTATTAAATCGCTCGAATCAGGTGATATATTTCTTAAAAAAAATTATAACACCTACAACATTTTAAAATGTTATAATTTCACAAGTTCATTCTTTAAATCCAAATTCTAAACATAACCATCACACACAACAAAATATTACAAAATACAAATTTTAATAAATTTTAAACAAAGTTTAATTGCAATATAACAAAATAAGCAAAGTGTCTAATAAATTTAATTCTAAGGACAAAAATTGTTCCAAATTATTTTTAAACAAAGTCTATTTATGTTTTAATTTATTTTTTTAAATTATCAAAACGACGTCATCTTTTTAAGGAAAAAGCATGCATTTAATTTTTCGTTTTTTTCAAAACCGCTAGTTCTCCAATTTTAATTGGTTTTGGCCGGTAATTTTGGGTTCGCACTAGTTCAATAGTTTACCATGGTCCTGAATACCAACTAAGAACTTATTACAAACATAGACAGAGAAATATATTATCAACTCTGTTCAACATACTACACACCCAAAAATTATGAAAAAATCCCAACAGGTAAGTACATCTTGACTCAAGAAAAGTACTTAAAAAACAATGGTTTCATAGGAAGGATCTCAACTTTTCGGATGTGAGAGATTTTGGGCCAGTCTATACCAAATGCTCTTCCGTATCTTTTCTCTAATGAGAAGCAATTACAAATGGAAAGTTTCTGCAAAGATACCTGTCTACAAATTGATTCGGGCAGTGATGTCAAACCAGGGCAATTGTAGATCTCAAGAGTCAAGAGCGATGGGAGATTCCCTATCCAATCTGGTAATCTTTTGCCGCAAAATCCATCTATAATTAGTTTCTGAAGCGAGTGGTGTGATTGCAGAGCTTGTAAAATCATCTCATCTTCCACCCAGTTTTCGTTTTCTTGTTCGGCCCTGTCGGGCAATACTGGGCATGTTTGAAAATTCTCATCAAAACCATCGTCGTAGGCCCACCGCAATTCCAATTCTTGAAGGTGTTGCTTTTCAAGAAGTACTTTTTCAATATCTGCTACATTATTTCGTAGGAAATCCAACCCTTTTATTTCTAATCTCCCTCTGAGGTTGATTAAACCACCCAATTCATTTACACTTTTATTTCTCACTACAAAAAGTGTTAGTGTTTGAAGATTTGTCAACTGTGCTATCCCTTGTGGCATACATTTCAATTTCACACAACCATTCAACTCAAGATGCCGGAGACTTTTATTGAGATTTTCTGGTAATATTTCGAGCTTTGAACATTCAGAAAGTTTTAGAGTTTGCAAGTTCTGCAGGATGGTAATGCCCGGCGGAAGTTCTTTAAGTGCAACATTCTGTGATAGATCAATGTATCTTAAATGCTTCATCTCTTCAATACTATTTGAGATTGCGGAAATTTTCAACCCACAAAGTGTCAACACACGTAAGAACTTTAGGCCTGAAAAGGAAAAGCGCAAATAATTGCTTGAATTATTCATTTGTGGATGTAAATGCAATGTCCTTAATTTGTAGGAACATGGTGACGGTGGTCCGAACTGTAATGCAGTACGAGACGACAAATAACGCGTTCGGTTTACAATGTTTGCTTCTTCTCCTTCAACCACTGCATATTCACTCCCAGCTATTAGCTGTGCTAGATCATGCATAAGGTCATGCATTTTACAAGTACTTACGCCGCCACAATCGTCTATAGTGATATTTTGAAAGAAGGACATTGACAGCAAACTCATGAAGTGCTCATGACCAACATCTTCTACACATCTAACATCATTTGATTGTTGAATGAACCCCTCAGCTACCCATAACTGAATGAGAGTATTTTTTTCAAACACAAAGCCTTTCGGAAACAGTGAACAATATGCAAAACATTTTTTTAGAAATGCAGGAAGATGATCGTAACTCAGTTTAAGCATTGCAAAGATTTTGTCATTGTTTTGATCTATCTTCGAAAACTCAACATCCTTGAAATATAGCCAATCGCTTCTTCCCAAATTTCGAGAAAACAAAAGGCTTCCAATAGTCCTGATAGCAAGAGGGATGCCAGCACATTTTTTAACAATGTCCCTTCCTATAGCTACCAATTCCAAATCATTTTGTTCTTTTAACTCGCCGAAAGCCACTCGAGAGAATAACTCCTGTGATTTTTGCGAATCCAAACCCTCTAAGAAAAGAGGTGGATGTGTGCCTGCTATTTTCGCCACAGTTTGACTACGCGTTGTCACAATTATCATGCTTCCTTTTCCTCCTTCCACGAACAAGCTCTTCAATTTAAGCCACAGTTCACGATCCTCGTTCCACATGTCATCTAACACAAGCAAAAACTTCTTCCCTCGAATTTTGTCTCTAAGTTGTTCTTGCACTTGCTCCATCGGACTATTCTTTTCATCCCGGATGATCTCCTGAGCTATTTTCTTCATATCAAATTCATCAGAAACATACACCCACATTTTTAGCTCAAAATGCTTATGAACATCGTTATCATTGTAGACCAGTTGAGTAAGAGCAGTCTTACCTAATCCCCCAATCCCAACTATGGGAATTACAGAAACATTATCTGAAGCATTGATATCAAGTAGATAACGCTTAATACGTTTCTTTTCATCGTCTCTTCCAATAACTTCATTTTTACTCACAAAAGAGTAAGTTTGTCTCTGCTCCCTATATAAAATCTGATTCTCCATAGGGCGGTCAGTTAGTTGCAATGCATGCTTCATTTTAGCAATGTCATCTAGCCTCTTCTGGATTGCTTTTATTCGATGGCCTAATGTATGACTATAGGCAATTTTGTTTGGTTTTGAGAAGAAACATAGTACCTTTTTTACTTTTTTGTTTCTAACCCTCACTTTTCCTTTCAAATCTTCAATGGAAAAATCATCTAGTAAATCGTCTGCATCATAAAGTACATCTTTCAGCTCCTCCAACCAATTACTAACTTGATGATTATTGGCCTTGGTTTCGGCATCGAGGAGTACTGATTTGATCATAGATACCGTGTTCTTCATTTTTTCGATATCCTCTTTGAGATTCCAAATGATTCCAAGCTCTTTGTAAAGTGAAGAACCCAACTTTTCCAAGACAGTAACAGCAAGGGCTTCCATCCTTTGAGAAATTGAGTTTAATACAAACATGAGTAAAACAATTCACTAAATTCAGTTTGTGTTTTGAAGCCATCATATGAAAAATAGATGACTCAGTTTGTGTTTTGAATCCTATTCACTAAATTCAAAATGTAAAATGTTGAATCTCCATGATCCTAACTAGTTTACTGCAGTAACTAAATGAGTTTATGATAATGTTAATTAAACCTATGCATAAAGAGAACAAGAGTAGTACTTTTTAGCAGATTAAAACAAGAATAACTAATTGGGCAACTGAAGTTAGAATTGCATAAAGAAAAAATCTGATGGCAGTATATATATATTGGAAATGAACAAACAAAATTTTGATTCTAAGTAGTAAATATATATAGGTTGCAGGTTTCAATTATCATGAAGTTCTATTGGCTTTTTCTACAAAGGAAAAATACTAAGTTCAGAGAGAGAGAGAGAGAGATTACCTGGTTTCGAAATCTGAATCAAGAAACAGAATCAACAGTTGTATTTGATGTACGTGCACAGCTATCAACTGAATTGGCTTAATAAAACAATCAACAGTTGTATTTGATGTATCTGCACATCTATCAACTGAATTAGCTTAATATGACAATCAACATAATTATTGTGTTGTGAAGTGAAAAATATCAGGCAGTCACTGCACGTAGTAAACTGGAACGATTAAAAGCAGAAAAATATTTGCATGAAAACAAACCTAACTTAAGTAGTTTTACAAACAATCAGTTACAGTTTTTTATTAATTAAAAAATAAGAATAAATTTTTCTCTCTTCCTCAATTATAACCGCCTCATAAATCGAATTAAAAAAACATATTTTAAATAAATTTAAAATTTTCTCTATTCCTATTCGTTGTTTTTCATACTAAAAATTTAAGTCGATATCCATGCAAGTTTTTCTTGTGATAGCGGTTTGAGGAGCTCATAGCCCAAAAGCATCGCGGTGAATCCAACCACCGCTGCGCGATTCGGCTATAGCACACTATTGACGACATAGATGAAAAACTTGATTAACATTCTCCCAATCAAGCGATCATTTTGAAAAATGGATAATAGACTAGGTTGATACAGATATACAGTTTCAGGGAGGAGATTACCAAAATTCTGAAGTTCAACATTAAACACAACAAGCAAATACAAAACATCAAAATTTTAAAGTTCAACAATCATTTATCATAATTAATTAAGCAATCAAAATTAGAATTGAGTAAAGTTGAGAGAGATTACCTGGTTTGAAAAGAGGAATGAAGAAACAGAATGAAGAATTGTATTGTAGAAGTGAAAAGTTGAGTAGCATGACCAGGGCGATAAAGTCAAGTCAACTTGGATCAAATATGAGAAAAGAGTAGCCAAAAAAGAAATTTCCACAACTACCTAACGCGTTAATTTAATGACTTCTAGACAACTTATGAAAAGGAAGATTGTTAAAAAGTCACAAAAGGAAATTTCCTTACAATACATCAAGTCATTGTCCATGACTATTTGAAGTAAAGAAATTTAACTACATGAAAAAATTAATTAATGTTGATGTTTAATTTGACTCACTATTTATCTTGATCAAAACAAACTATATTCTCCAATAAGTGAAATAATCAAATGCATTTTTTTAACAAAAAACACGAAAGCCAAACATCCATGAAATTATTCAAAATAATAAGATTAAGATATAGCTAGCTATAGAAATAAGTATAGTGAAAAGAATATAAATTTTATAATTTGTTTTTAAATGTTTCTCGGCTTCTATTTATAGCACATAAAATTTATAGGTTATAAATAATGAGAATAATTACGATGAAGACTACTAATCACTAGTAACATCACCGACTCTTGAAAATTCCGGTTCTTACTGGCTAATAGTAGACTAAAGAGAATGTATATACACAAATGTGATTATAATATACGTCGGATTTGACATTTTTGTCAGCACAGCTACGAAAGCGCTTTTAGGCAAAAGCGCTGCTATAGGTTTTGTTAAAAATAAATTTAAAAAACAAGGAAAAAAAGCGCTGTTGTAGGGGAACATTAGAAAGCGCTTTTGAAAAAGCGCTGGTAAAGGCCCCCCATTTCAAAGCAGTTTTGAAAAAGCGCTGGTAAAGGTCCCCCATTTCAAAGCGCTTTTGAAAAAGTGTTGGTAAAGGCCCCCCATTTCAAAGCGCTTTTAAAAAGCGCTGGGAAAGATCCCCCATTACAAAGCGCTTTTGCTAAAAACGCTGTCTTATGCCATGTGTTTTTTAAAAATAAAACAAAACATCCCAAAGCCCTAATTCATTTTCACTATTTTCTTTGTCCCCTACAGTACGAACTCTCTCCTCTCCACTTCTCAACTCTCTTGTCTTCTTCTCGTCTCAAACCGCCGCACCTCTCTCATCTCATAAAACCTAGAAAAACCTAACCTAATTTCAATTCACTACAAGAAAAAATCAATTTTCCATCCCTTCATCCCTTCGCATTTCTACGCTACACATTCTCCCTAGAAACCCTATCTTTTTCCCCAAATCACAATCCCTCAATCTCAAAATTTGAAATCGATTTCTGAAAGTAATCTCTCTCCCTCAAATCGTATTGCGCCAAGTCTTTCAATATCCATCTTCCTTTCTTGTGCAAATGATGGAAAACACTCTGCTTCGATTTGATGTTACAAGATGACAAATTCCCCTGTTAATTTGGATTTTCATCAGGTTTGTCAATTTTCTTCAATTTCGTTTTTGAATCTCAACGGTTTTTTATTCACTTGCCCTAAAAACTCAATTTTTGTGATGCTGGTGAAGTGGTGGTGGCTTTTCACTACAACACGGAACAGCTACAAGAGCGCTTATTTTGGCCTTTAACAGCGCTTTAAAGCGCTGCCAAAGCCAGCGCTGGCATAGGCTACGAAAGCGCTTTTAAAAGCGCTCTGGTAGGCCCCCCTATAAGAGCGCTTTTCTGGAAAAAGCGCTCTTGTAGGCCCCCCTTTAAGAGCGCTTTTCAAGAAAAAGCGCTCTGGTAGGCCCCCCTTTAAGTGCGCTTTTTCTAGAAAAGCGCTGTGATAGGCCCACCTGTGAGAGTAAAAAATAAAAAAAATACGCAACATACTAAAGCGCTTTTGTAAAAGCGCTCTTATAGGGTGGGCTTTAAGAGCGCTTTTTCCAGAAAAAGCGCTCTGATAGCCCCCCCTATATGAGCGCTTTTACAAAAGCGCTTTAGTATGTTGTTTTTTTTTTTTTTGCTTTTTTAGTAATCTTTGGCAGCGCTTTTAAAAAGAAGCGCTTTAGTATGTGGGCCTTTAAGAGCGCTTTTTTAAAAAGCGCTTTAGTAGCTAAATGAGGTATTTTAATGTGCAGCCTGTAATTTAATCCTCCCAGTCGACCTGTAATATTTTCGACCTGTAATATGTTTTCAGCCTGTAATATTTTCGACCTGTAATTTATTTTCGACGATATTATTTCAGCCATCAGTAAGACAATATATATATATACTAATATAATACCATTATAATATCCAAAATTATATATATACATCATTACAACATCAATAATATTATAGTACTTCAATTCGACACAAATCCTACATGAAAAAGCGCTTAATATAAAAATGACACAAATCCTCTTTTATTTCTTCCAACTTAAGTCTCGAGTATCCAGCGGCACGGAATTCGTCAAGGTACTACAAAACAAAAACAAAATATGAATGATACATTTAGTTAAATGTAATAAATTATATAAAATTATCTTAAGTTATAAATTCATACCGTGATCGGAATCTCTAATTGATTTGCCTGAAGGATTTCTTTCATAAACCTCAATACAAAGTATCCGCAATCGTAACTGTTTTTCTGTTGCGGGCACTACATAGAAAAACAAATAAGATTCTATAGTTGTGCATTGTTTTATCAAGTAGCATAAATATATTATAAGCAACATTGTGAAAAATAATGTACTTGCACTTGGATCCAAGTAATGTTGCTAGATTTAGTTCGGGATACCTGTGCGTCCCGTTGACTTCGGAACACTTGTATTGATCTAATTAACAAATATATAAAAGCATATGTTTAGATCAATCCCACAAATAAGTAAATATATATATATATATAAATATACACGAATATATATTTAGAACGATCCCACTTACAAATCAACGATGTCCTTCATGGCCGGATAATTGGTCCATTCACCATTTACCGAATTCAGATAATACACGACTTCCCTTATAGGGTTGATAGCAAGCAGCAACCAGTGTGCTCTATAAATAAAAACAATAGGTTATATGAAAATTTTGCTATACACAAAAGAAACAGAGATTAGATGTCTTATCCATGTCTTATCCATGACTTAATTAAGCTAAACAAAAACGGTCAAACTTTCACTCTTCACAAGTAACCCCTATGGCGAATTCAATTCACAAAGTTAGTAAGTACATCACTTAACGATTAACGAAATTGATATCATGTCGGAATAATGAGTATTACTTAATATAATCTAAAAGTTACAAAGTTAGTAAGTTCATCACTTCAAAATCAGAGAATATTCCACATGTCGGAATAATGAGTATTACACTCATGTCTTAATTAATTCAGCTAAACAAAAACAACTAATTATTTAGGAACAGAACGGTATAATGCGTTTCTGTCAATAAAACGCAATGAATCAGAAGCAATAAAACGCAACATATTACGGAATGAATCAGAAGCAATAAAACTCAACATATTACTTTGGCGAGAGAGAACAATATATTACCTGTATAGTAGTAAGCAACTTGTAGACCCACACAATGTAAGATTCTTGAATGAGATCAAACTTTCACTCTTCACAAGTAACCCCTATCAATACAAAAAGAATAAGTCACAAATCTATAACATTGACAACACTAGAAGTTGTGTCAATGGAAAGCAATTAATTACCTGTATAGTAGAAAGCAACTTCTTGAATGAGATCAAACTTTCACTCTTCACAAGTAACCCCTATCTAGCAAAGATATTTCTAAAAAATATAAAATAAAAAACTTAATTGAAGAATATAAAAATTAGGTCATAATCCATAGCTTAAAAAAATCAGCATTGTATCATTATGTCAAATTCATTCAAATTCAAGTAAACTCACAAACAAACACAATTTTCAAACCAAAAATGAAACAAGATGCAAGAAGTCACATTGTACCATGAGAAATTGGGTTCAAAACAAGTTCTAAATCCCTAAACCAACATCCCGGACAACCATGATATACGTATAAATTGGCTCTCAAAATTCACTTCAAACAAGTTCAAGATGAAATAATGTAAAATTTGAAAGAGAATAATGTGAATGTTTCCCATCTCATTTCATTTCAGAAATAAATATAGATATTTCCTTCTTATCTCTTAAAGTCAATTTAATATATGAGCATGTTTTAATATAGTTCAATCCATTTCAAAACTTGTAGAATTCCATAAACCAAGTTGCAATAAAGTAGAGACATCAATATGAACTCATACATTAAATCCAAAACCAAACTAAGACACCTTTTTCAATTTACAAAATAGCAAGAGGAAGAGTTGAAATGTTTGTATTACATTCAAACATGCTCATAGTGCACAACGATCATGTTTTAGAATAAAGATAGCATTTTCATTCTCAATCCCACAAATAAGTAAATATATAAATATACTTCACGAAATAGTATGCCAAAGTTTTCATGTAATCAAAATAACAGTAGAACTTCAAAACTTATACTTTTATATAAAACCTCACGAAACATTGTTCCAATAAGTCAACAAAACCTGAAGCATAACAACCTAACTTAAGTATACTTAAGTATAGTTAAGAGCACAAACCTGAACTAAGGAGAAAGAAGAGTGGTGATATATTGGGAACAAGGTTAAGCAATTTTCTTTTAGAGATTCAGATTCTGCAGATACAAAGAGACAATAAAACAAGATTATAAAAATTGTCTCACCAAATCACCATCTCAAGTAAGAAAATATCATAAAAGTAAGAAAATATTCAATGAAAATTAAACACTCTAAAGACATTTAATCAAACATGTAATATGCTTCATTCTCAAATTGCAGTGCAACCCTTAGTTGAAACCCTTAAAACTAAACCCATAAATCATATTACCTTGCACAGTCAGACGGAGGAGAGAACGACGGTGGTGGCTGGCGACGGAGGGACGAACGTGGTGGCTGGCGACGGAGGGACGAACGGTGGTGGCTGGCGACGGAGGGACGAACGGTGGTGGCTGTGGCTGGCGACGACGGAGGGTTTTTCGGTTGCAGAGAAAGTGAGAAACAGTAATAAAAAGAAAACGAAAGAGAGAAAGTGAGAAAGTGAAAGCGTGTTTTTGTTTTTAATTTTTACTAATAAAGGCTACTAAAGCGCTTCTGAAAAGCGCTCTCATAGCCTGGTCTATACCAGCGCTTTTTAGCAAAAAGCGCTCTCATTAAACCCCCCTATAGCAGCGCTTTGAAAAGCGCTCTCATACCCCCCCTTACCAAAGCGCTTTTCAAAAGCGCTCTCATACCCCCCCCCCCCCCTTACCAAAGCGCTTTTCAAAAGCGCTCTCATACACCCCCCCTACCACAGCGCTTTTCAGAAGCGCTCTCATACCCCCCCCCCCCCCCTTTAAGAGTGCTTTTTTAGCGTGTTTTTTTATTTTGTTTTTAGTGCAACCTATAAGAGCGCTTTTTACTAGAAGCGCTTTAGTAGGGGTGCTGTTAAAAATTAAATTTGGCGTAGTGTTTCCAAATAATCATGAATCACTAGTTACGTTGAAGAGAACAAACCTTTCTTTAAGTGAAATTGCTAAATAGGTAGTAACTTGATATGGATACGATTCTCAAGTAGTTAGGATCAATAATTGTGTTTGTCAAGTAACTGATGTTAAGGTGTGGATGCCATAGATTTTGGAGATGCGAACTGCCCATGTTGTTTCCGTTGGCTCTGAATGTCCATGTTCATTGAATCCTGATTGTGAAGAGGGGTAGGTTTGAGCATATTTCTTTCTTGTTTTTAGAAGGTATGTTTGAGTAGATTGAAGCTTTAGTGTTAGTAATTTCGTTTTGTAGTCTGATTATAACAAGGCAAATTAGTTTTATGTTAAAAGGCATCCTTCTCATCGGGAAGTTTAATGAGAAATTTATGGTGGTTTCCTTACTTTTCTTTGATAGGAAAGATGCAAAAGTTTGGCACTTTTCCGGTCGTTTACAGCTGCAGATTATGTTGCAGTCCAATGTATTAGGTAACTCAAGAAAGAGTTTATTATAAATATACCAAATTTACATCTTTTTCATTCAAATGTAAACTATACTTAAAAACTGTTGTGAATGTAGCTTCTAAACTTCATCTTATATGTTTCAGGAGAAGGAATATGCATTACTTCATGGAGATTTTCAAAAAAGTCGATGTCATAGTGACTCCAACAACTGGGTATGCATGAATAATGAACAATTATAGTAGAAATTCACTTCATTGTAATGAACCATCGTACTTTCTTCAATTTCTGTTCAATTGATAATGTGGTTTGGGTTCATGTATAATTCTTTGGTAGGATTAAAATTAACTTTTTTAAATCTGGATAACAATACATATGACATTTGTTAAATAGTTTTTTGGTACAAGAACAATCGCTGTATCATTATAATATTCAATATCTACTTTGTTCACGTGTCATTGAACCAAGAAAGAGATTGAAACTAACTAGGAAAACCTAACTGATCTTATGAGATCTGATTATTTGTCTTTGATCAGTTCTAATTGCAGCACATATTGTATGTTACATGTGTATAATTTTGGGCAAGGTGGGACAGAAAAACAAGTGTATGTTATATGTGTATAATTATGGAAACATATGTTTAGAAAATTGAGCCAAAAATCATTTTGGAAAGGTTGGCTATTGTTGCTGAACTGCTTCTATTTGTAACAGCATGACGACGCCCATCATACCTCCAAGTGCTCTTAAAAGTGGTGAAACAGATATGCAGACAACAGGTGATTGTCTTCACCTTTAATATCATACGAGGATATCTTCTCCATAAAGTATTTGCAGGTCATCATTTAGTTAGCATTACGAGATTACCTTATGTTATTACTATTGAATCTTGATTATATAAACAAATGGATACAACATGTCCTATTCTATTGATTAACTGAAAGCACCGAATACCCTGAACTGTAATGGAATTTACAACATGTCCTATGTTTGTTTGCCTTATCTATTAATGTTTTTATGATCATTTCAGGCTTTATTTGTCAAAGATCCAATTGTTTCTGTCATTAGTGTGACCTGGAGCTGTGGCAGAGCTGTGTTAAGTAAGTTTAATGTTTTTTTCATCCATGAAGTCAGCTTACCAAATTAACTTACTCAATGCACACAAGATCCCATGGCATATTGATGAATATGAGAATAGTAGTCTGACTATTGATACAGTTCATGTTGAGTCTTACTTGAAAAAAAAATTTGTTTTGAATTGCGGTTGTAGAAATGGATTTGTTTTTGCAAACTGCTGCAGAACAGATGATAGATTTGATTACCTCACTAGAAGGAGAAAAAGACTTGTTCAAATACACATTATCACTGTAAGTATTGAAAAGATAGGAAAAAATTGCAAATATATATGTATATGGTTATTTGAAATTGATACACTTGTAAACTCATTTTTAGAAGAGCATGATCAATATAATTTTGATGTCAATATAATACTCTAAGTGTTTCTTGTTTACATTTTATTAATCTTTTCTATTTTAAATATATTTGATAAATAACTATCCAACTATTTAGATTCCAATCTATCTCATAAAAGTTATGTTACGTTTCTTTTTCATCATGAGTGGACGAAGCCACGATTAATATTTTAAACACAATAACATGTATTGAAGGTTAAACATGATAGATAACATGATAACATGACTTAACTGACAGGGTGATCGTTTTAATATGTTGTGGTAAAATTTAATAATCACATTGGCTCTTATTTTATGTGAGTCTATGACAAATGGTGTTTGTATAGTGTATGTTATCTAACTTTATGGATTTATCATTTTTTATCGCTGCCTTTTGGAATTCAATTGATAATTATACATTTTGGCTCTTTCTTCATGGTTGAAATTAAATACCATGACACTAGAAGAGAGAACAAAATCATGCCACAAATAGCTCAATGGAACATGAATAACAAGGTTAGCTTTAAACACACATGTTAAAGTTTGTTTTAACTGTGGATTTTCATTCTTGTTATTTCAATGCAGAAAGTTATAAATGGAGGAAAAGTAACAAATTGAGCATGTATCGATTTCTCAAGAAATGTTCAAATTTCGGAGGGGAAATTTGTCCATCCATTGCAGCAGTAAGCATTTCCAAACTCCTATAAATGGTACATATACTATACACCAATATTTATTGATGCTACTTTGTCTTAGTGGCAAAACAACTCATCCTTGATGTCGTAGTTTTATATCACTTTATTCAAAGTATGTTGTGTCCCCTTTTGATCAATCTCATATCAGTCAGTGATGTGTATAACTTTATGTTAGGAATCAAATGGGCGTCCACAGAAACTTGTAAATTGTCCGGGTACAAATGCCGGTGTATATGTTCGGAAAATGGGAGTTGATAATAACCGAAAAAAGAGAGATTTACAAGAGGATGAGACACTTGACACATCCAAGAACAAGAAACTAAAAATGGGTCCTGAAGTTGAAAAGGATGATGCCCTGAAAGCTTTAGAAGGAGTCACGCTCGGCTGGAGAGAACTAGTTTTCTTAGGGAGCAAATAAAATTAGCTTCTAGAGCACTTATAAAATTAGTGATGTTTTATTTGTATTTTGATAATAAATATATGCAATACTAATTCATAAAATATTTCATATTAAATGTATTTTTTTTTAATTTTTATTTGTTTAATTTTATAAATGTATTTCTCAATATATTAGTGAGAATTTGAGATATGTCGAAATATTAAAAATTAAAAAAATAATAGGTTTAATAAAAAATACCAACGAAAGCTTTTTCAGAAAAAACGTTGCCTTAGGCCTATATATGAAAGCGCTTTTTAAGAAAAAGCGCTGCCTTATGCCAATATATGAAGGCGCATTTTAAGAAAAAGCGCTGCCTTAGGCCTACCTACGCCAGCGCTTTTGCCTAAACCAAAAGCGCTGCTAAAACCTATAGCAGCGCCACCTACAGCAGCGCTTTTAAAGCCCAAAAAAGCGATGTCGTAGGTCTTTTATGGCATCGTATATGAATGTTTATGGTAGATGTGTTTCATGAAAACTCTAAAAAGTAAATCAGAATAAAATCGTCTACTAAAAATATGTATATTACTCTCAAACTTCAGCTTAAGTTGTTTTTTTAAGTATGTAATGATCACATAATTTTATTTTACTTTCATTTTCTTGCAGACCTTGTTTATCATGCTAAACCAAACCTCTTTTATTAACATGCTCTAATGTCAAATGTTGAATTTCAATTTTATTATAAAAGTCTCTACTAACTAAATATGCACTATCAATAATTGTGAACCATCCAAAACGAATAAACCATACATCTTAAACTCTTTAGCAATTATCAATGCATCATTTGAAAATTTTAACATGACATGTTCAACTATAGCACAATAGCATAAACCATCCAACATGCTTATAAAGAAGAAACTTCACTTAAGTCCATAACCAAACTTTTCTCCGTTTCTAATTTTGTCAATTATTCAAGAATAAATTTTTTCTCTACCATCACTACATAAAATATGTTAATTTGTAGCATTCATTTGGAGGAGGTTTATATGAACCTCTTCAATTTAATAAAAACAATTGAGAATATATTACACCTTGTATACTATCATGTGCCTCCCATAAGACATAAAGGATAAAAGCTCAAAGATGAAATAGTAAAGTGTTGAACATGTACACTCTCTTTTTGCGATTCTACGTGTACGGAGGTAGGGGTGGACAAATGGTCTCGGTCGGTGACGGACCAAAAATGCCAATCTGAAAACCACGGTTGAAAAATCTTGGCCCATCTTCGTCCATTCAAGCCTTTGGTTTTCTCTAATAGCGGTTTCAACGGGTGATGATTTATTTCGAGTGGTTTTGTTCGGATCCTTTATTAAGTCATCAACAACCAAAAGTTTTTAGAAGAAAGAAAAAGCAGAGAGAGTTGAGGTATCAAAATAATCATAGAAGATGAAGATTTGGTTAATTATTAGAGGCCAAGAAATATATGAATGGGCCTAGAATATTTTTTTATTCATTATGAAAAGCTTAATTGGATTACAAAGGTATAGAGAGGTCTTCCTTATATAAGGGAAGGATGGGCCTCTGTTAAGTGTTAAAATGTAGTTATTTTGTGTTTGTAAATAGTGGCACTTATCGATACTTTTTGTTAATATCGTTCGAATAATACCCCGTTTTGTGTATAAATACGTATACTTTGTGCATAGATGTATCTTCATATAGTTTTATACTTTTTGATAGTTTTCTATTCATTTTGTAGGTATTGAGGCGTATTTGGAGCATGAGCAATAATGTGGCAAAGACACGGCTTCAAACGCGCGATTTTGAGCGGCGGAATCAATTCATTCGGCGAATAAAGCTCAAAACCAAATAATAATAAATCACCAATTTGGTTGATATGTTGTCATTGTTAGATAAAGCATGAAATAAGCTTTCCAACGCTTCGAACCGGGCGCAAATCGGAGTTACGGTTCTCAAGATATGGCCAAAACAAGATTTCAATTTTCTGTTGAGCGGGCTAAGCGGGCTTGACCGCGCTAAGCGCGATCTGGGCGGTTTGGAAAGTCATTAAATAGGGAAAAATCACATTTTTTAGGGTTATGCTTTGGGGTATTGTTCCCAAAGTCATCACAACCATTTTTGAGTAGGGAGAGCTTGAAAACAACAATGGAGCTTGCAATCGGATGATCCGGAGTCGAAGCTTCTTTGCTCGTGATTGACACCGCGAAAGATTTGGTTTTCTTCTCCTTCTCTTCTCTTTGTATTTCTCTTTTGTTGAGTTTGTATGTAAATACTCTAAACCCATGGATGTTTGTTACTCTTTTTACTAGTTGTATAAAGTTTGCTTTACAAATCTTAATCGGTGTTTCCTTGATCTTTTTGCTTAAATGTTTTGGATTTGTGTTGTTGTAGAAATAGACATCACAAATCTTGATTAGGGGGGTATCTATTAGCTTTTGATTCTAGACATAGGATTGGGGTTACCATCCACATAATATCTGAGTTTAATGTCTCTGTGTTGTTCGATCGGTTGAGACATCGTCGAAAGAGCAATATAGTTGAATTCCCGTCGGTGTTGCAGACATGGACATTGATGTGAGGGATATGTGGTGATTCTGATGAGTATTGTAGATTGAGTACAGCGGAGTGATAAATCTAAGTTTGTGAGGAGTAATTTAGATTCAAACCAGATAAGCTATACTCTATCAAGAATGAATTTATTTTATGTTCATATGTTATGTTTTCCTTGTTTACTTAAAACCCATTTTAACCCGAACTCAAGAACTAAGAATCCGTCGAACGGCAGTTCAGTAGCACTAATCTCTGTGGACACGATAAATTCCCGGATAAATATTTCCAAATCTTTTGTTGCTTGCCGCTTTACCGCTTCAACAAAATGGCGCCGTTGCCGGGGATTGGTGTTTTTATTGAATTCGCATTGCGATAGTTTCTTTGTTTTTGAGTTTTGTAAATATCGTATATTTTGTGCATATTCTCATACTTGTATATTTTCTTATATTGATACATGTTTATATTTTCATACTTATACATGTTTTTGTGTTTGATTTTGTTCCTCTTTACTTTTGCTATTTAGCAAGGTGAAGTTGGCTAAACAAATTGAACTCGGATAGTTCGTAAATTATAAATCTTCACTTTTCAATTTGTTTAGCCAAATAAGGATTTTGTAGATATTGTGTTTTATGTATATTATGTTTTTACACATACTTGTATATACTTTTGCTTTTGATTCGTTTGTTAAGTGTTTGGGCAGGACGTTTCCTTTAGGTTGCGTTTGAGGCGAAAGCATTGGCGTACCGCGAGGAAGTTTCTTACCATTCGCGAAACAATAAAAGGCGTCGAGCTAACGACGTAAAACGAGCGCTTGTTGGGAGGCACCCTAACGGTTTTATTTTTCTGTTTTTCTGTAAATGAGATGTAAATGTGTTAAGTGGAGGCACACTGGAATTTCTGTTTTGTTGCACTGGTTTTTGTCTTTCTGGTGTAGCGCGCTTAGCGCGGTCTGTAGCTTTTGGCTAATGAATTCTTTTTAATGATTCATTTGACTCGCCTTTTTCCCACTTACACCAAGGCTTTATAGTTTTGTATTTTATAGTTATAATTTTAATTCTTTTGTTGTTGTTTAGACTCAAATTTTGGCTCGATTACTTGAAGTCGCATTTGGTAATTCTTCAATTTTGATTGATTCAACATGCCAATTGTGCGGTAATGATTGTTCGAATTTGTACTTAGCAAGGTACTCGTTTATCGCTTTCTATAGCATAACATGTTTAAGAGACTTTTCATTTGTACAATTTTTATATCATTCATTCTTTTTGCATAACTTGCTCATGACTTGAATCACATTAGTTTCCCCTTTTTACCATAAATGTGAGGTGGCTTTCCATTGTGTATATATGCGAGTGACCGACATTTCTTGTTTTAACTGGATATTATTATGTTTAATCTTTCGTTTGTATTGAATTTGTGAATGCGCGAAAGTGATCAAGGCACTTGTTTGATTTTGAGCACAACTACCATAGCCAAATATCAATTCACCTTGTGAGTGTGTGAGCATTAGTAACCCCCTTTGAGCCTTTTTGTCAATATCCATATTGTTTTTTCTTAATGCTTGTCTATGAGCGTTTGGTTTTCAATTGTGTATGGATGTTGATTCTTTGTTTTCTTGAACCCTCAACTATGATTTATAGTTTGAATTTTTACCTTGCCTTAGAAAGTAGGGAGTATTCTTATTATGATGATAGTTGTATTCAATTTGGGGAGAGGATGTTTGCTTACTTATATTGTGGTTGGTGTGAGGTTGTGAAAAGAAAAAAGAAAAAAAAATTGTGAAAAAGAAAGAAAAGAAAAAGAAAGAAAAAAGGGAAAAAAATTGGAAAAAGAAAAGAACAAAAAGAGTTTGGAATAAGATTTGTGTTAATAAGTATTGTGTTTGGTGTGAAACATGTGAGGAAGAAGAAGTTTGATTGAAATTATATTGTTTGAAACTTTGTGGAAGTAATTACTCCCTTAGGTTTAGGCAAGTTTTTGTTTCGATTAGCTTTAGGACTTATCACTTGTTTGTTAACCAAGTCACATTACAACCTTTAAAGCCCTTGTGATTCGTGCCGTTGCGTTTTCGATACTATTTTTGGATGAATGCATAATTTTGTCTATTGTTTGCAAGTTTGTCGGGTGTGTGTCAAAGTCCTCACCTTTCGGTGTTTTTCATCTACCGATGAATTTTTGCTAGGCATGATTTTTAATTGAGCTTGTTTTGTTTTAGAATGTTTTGTATGATTTTTGTACTTAGGATCCGTTTCATTTTCATGTTGTCGTTGTAGGATTGTGGTAAGTATTTACTTTGTTGGTACGTTTTTGTTTGAACCGTGCAATTGTTTCGTTTTTCTAAATCGTGTTGATTCTTGATTCTTTGGATTTTAACTTTTGCGATTTGAGTGTTTGGCCTTGTTTGAGGATAAACAAATTCAAGTTGGGGAGAGTTGTTAAGTGTCAAAATGTAGTTATTTTGTGTTTGTAAATAGTGGCACTTATCGATACTTTTTGTTAATATCGTTCGAATAATACCCCGTTTTGTGTATAAATACGTATACTTTGTGCATAGATGTATCTTCATATACTTTTATACTTTTTGATAGTTTTCTATTCATTTTGTAGGTATTGAGGCGTATTTGGAGCATGAGCAATAATGTGGCAAAGACACGGCTTCAAACGCGCGATTTTGAGCGGCGGAATCAATTCATTCGGCGAATAAAGCTCAAAACCAAATAATAATAAATCACCAATTTGGTTGATATGTTGTCATTGTTAGATAGAGCATGAAATAAGCTTTCCAACGCTTCGAACCGGTCGCAAATCGGAGTTACGGTTCTCAAGATATGGCCAAAACAAGATTTCAATTTTCTGTTGAGCGGGCTTGACCGCGCTAAGCGCGATCTGGGCGGTTTGGAAAGTCATTAAATAGGGAAAAATCACATTTTTTAGGGTTATGCTTTGGGGTATTTGTTCCCAAAGTCATCACAACCATTTTTGAGTAGGGAGAGCTTGAAAACAACAATGGAGCTTGCAATCGGATGATCCGGAGTCGAAGCTTCTTTGCTCGTGATTGACACCGCGAAAGATTTGGTTTTCTTCTCCTTCTCTTCTCTTTGTATTTCTCTTTTGTTGAGTTTGTATGTAAATACTCTAAACCCATGGATGTTTGTTACTCTTTTTACTAGTTGTATAAAGTTTGCTTTACAAATCTTAATCGGTGTTTCCTTGATCTTTTTGCTTAAATGTTTTGGATTTGTGTTGTTGTAGAAATAGACATCACAAATCTTGATTAGGGGGATATCTATTAGCTTTTGATTCTAGACATAGGATTGGGGTCAACATCCACATAATATCTGAGTTTAATGTCTCTGTGTTGTTCGATCGGTTGAGACATCGTCGAAAGAGCAATATAGTTGAATTCCCGTCGGTGTTGCAGACATGGACATTGATGTGAGGGATATGTGGTGATTCTGATGAGTATTGTAGATTGAGTACGGCGGAGTGATAAATCTAAGTTTGTGAGGAGTAGTTTAGATTCAAACCAGATAAGCTATACTCTATCAAGAATGAATTTATTTTATGTTCATATGTTATGTTTTCCTTGTTTACTTAAAACCCATTTTAACCCGAACTCAAGAACTAAGAATCCGTCGAACGGCAGTTCAGTAGCACTAATCTCTGTGGACACGATAAATTCCCGGATAAATATTTCCAAATCTTTTGTTGCTTGCCGCTTTACCGCTTCAACAGCCTCAAATACAAACAAAGCCATAAAGGCCCAAATAGTATAAAGGCCAATATACATAATTAAAGTAGTGACGCAAATAGGAAGGTAGTTATTCTGTTAATACCCCCCCCATAAGTTGGAAGGTATACTAAGTGAAGGCCAAGCTTAGAAATGTTGGAGAGAAATTGTTGAAGATCCAAAGGTTTGGTAAAGATGTCGACTAGCTGTTGTGTTGAAAAGACTAGGAAAAGATGAAACAGGCCAAGGCGAAGCTTTTCACGGACAAGGTGACAGTCGAGGCTGTAGATGCTTTTAAATGGGCTGCATTTTATGGTAAAACATTCATGTGTGTGTTGTCTTGACTAATGTCATGACACACTATGTGTGGATTTGTGCAGGATTGTATGGTTAAGCTAATACAAGTTTTTGTTGGATGTCATGCTCGATGTCATGACATCAGTATCTGACAGCAGTAGCTGTTACTTTATATGGTTGAGCTACTATTTAGGAAACTTTATATTTTGTGCTGTATGATTTGCGCTAAAATAGGTTAACTTTATCTTATACTACAACACATGTGAACACCCTGATGATGTGGAAATTAGTTTAACTTGGTTAACCATAATTTATGTTTGGAAAGCCCAAGTGTTGTTGCCTATAAGAATATTGCAAATCCTACTTTCAGAAGAAGAGATTATTGTCTTTATTGTGTAGTCACGCGTGTCTTAGTGTTTTCTTGTCATCCAAGCAATTATCACGCAATATCTTAATCTATGTATTGTGTATTCTATGTATTCACGCGTGTCTTAGTGTTTTCTTGTGATCCAAGCAATTATCACGCTGATGATTGCATTGGAGTAGGGTGTTTTTGAGTTGTAATTATTTTGTCACTTTAAGCTTTTAAGCATGAGTGTTGTGTCACTTGGTTGAAGCTTGTAACCAAGCTCAAGATTTGTTCAAAGTGTGTCTTCATCTCTTTTTTATTTGTCATTGTTGTTATCACTATTATGATTAAGTGGGTGAGTAGGAACTCAGGTCTAGCACTAAATTGAAATTGCATTGGGTAGGTCATAAGTGAAGAGTTGTAAACGGGGGATTTTAACTTTGAATTAATAATGCTTATAGTGGATTTTCTCCCTGGCTTGGAAGCCCTCAGAGTAGGTATTGTTATACACCGAAATGGGTAAACAATCATTTGTGTTATTTACTGTTTTTGTTTACTTTCTGCATAAATTTTATATCATGTCTGAAGTGGATGTCATAACATCTGACACGACATCGATCGTGTGGTGCTAGAATTTTCAGAGGTCAATATGTTTGGTTCGTTCGTGGAAAGATAAATTCCTGGCAATGTCGTGCGAAGCGTTGCCGCAATAGAATAGAGCCGGTTTTGTTGTGGTGATGGGAAGTTGATTCAGGATGTTTGTAAGCCACTGAAGTTCACATACTGTGGAACTACGAGAGACGGTGGGTTGCTTCTTCGATTTCCATGAAATTAAGGAATCTCCAAGATAGATGCAGTAGCCCGTGACAGATTTGCATGTTTCTGGGCATGTCGCCCAATCTCAATCTGAGAATGTTTTGAGTTGTAGGGGAATTATTCACAAAGTATACGTATTTATACACAAAACGGGGAATTATTCAAACGGTATTAACAAAAGTATCGATAAGTGACACTATTTACCTACACAAAATAAGTATATTTTGGCACTTATCAGTATGCCCGATGATTCAGGCCCATTTTACCATCCTTACTAGTAATGAGTATGGGTGGCAATGAAAAGAGTTTGAGTAGGGTACTATAGTATCACTCGCCATACCCGTAATTTAAAAAAAAGTCGTCGTACCTGAGCTCATACCTCTGTGGGCAAAATCATTTGCACCCGTACCTATATCATATGGGTAGCTAAATACTCGTACTCATACTGATTTACTCCATTTTTAATACAAATTATTGATAATTATAATTTATCATTCTATTTTAAGATTTTCATAACATTATGCTTTTTTTTCAAAGAAGTCATTGGTGAGATAAAAAATAAACACACATTTTTTTGAAAATGCGTCTAAATTTAATAGTGATATATTTAATAAAATTGATAAAATAGATATGTATATATAATAATAATAATAAAATACATAAATATGTATAGTATCGATATGTACTATGTAGCAAGGAACCATTATTTTTTCTCTCGTAAGTGTAATTGGATAGTAATTTTTCTTTTTGTCGAGATTTTCTATTTCTTTGTGTAATTGCGTTGGAGAACCCTTAGTTCTCTTTTATATATAATTTCTTAATTTAAAAAAAAATTACAATGTGGCAAAGTAGGTATTAAGGTAAGAGATGTGCTATCCCTACACATATGTAGATAATTATCTGTACTTATATTGTATTTATATTAAAGATTTTTCTCTCACCTAAAATTTTGAAACCAATATACATTTAGATCTCAAATTTTCAAAGACATGAAGTTTGAACCTCACACTTGTTTAATTCAATAATTTAATCGACTTTTAAAATCCAGCAGTCACACCATGTTTCCCTATCTCATAATTAGTATATAATACAAACATGTGCCTCTCCTGCATTAAACCCCACATATCTAACTAATTGATGAGATAATATCTAATAGGGCTGGCTTTGTTTGATCTTGTTTGGACCTTTAAAGATGAAATACTTAATTTGAAGAATAATAATTAATGGACAAAGAAAACCAAAAACATTGACATAAAATGACAATGACACTATTGTTGCTAGCTGTTTTGGCTTCATTCTTCCAATTGATTTGGATGAGTGGTAATGCATTAATTGATTCTTGTTTTGATTACATCCTTCCACAAAGTAGGGAGACTCAATCGCAGTAGCTTTTAAGTCACTATATGAATTTTGTCATTTTCGTTTCTTTTAAGAGGGAACAAAAATGTTCAATATAGAAACTCATTTGCCATAAATATTTATACAAAATAATATATTAAGATAAACAAAAATTTATGAATTTGTTATCATATATATACGTTCAAAATGTGTCTTGGGCTTTTAGGTCAGTGATTAAATTGGCCCCCATGATAGGTATTTATTAGGTATTTATTTTGGCGTTACTAATTACACCTCTCCATCTCTCTCACACACTCTGCCGAAATCTCAAAATTATATTCATAATTTATTTCAAAATTACACTCAGAATTCAAATGTATAACAAACACAACCCTGAAACAAATCAAAAGTAAAATAATGTGGATTTTAAAATTTGGATGCACCTCAAACCATCTCAGAACCAAGAAAAAAACAAAATTTTAAAAATAGTTGGGAATTCAAAATCCAACCTTACAAAGATTGAAATTCGGATGCATTATTTGTGCTCTGTCTTTCACTCTTCTTTTCCATCATTTTATCAAATACAAACCAGTTGAAACAAAGCTTACTTCCAAGACTTTTCAATCTTTTTCACAACTTCTACTCTAGTACATTAAAAAACTTAGCACATCTCTGAACTTCTACTCCACTACTGTCAAATCAAAATCAAACATCTTTCACATTTGGTAAGTTTTTCATTTGTGATGCATGCATTTTCTAGAATCGTTATAGTGATGGTACATTTAGGTTAGATGCAATGGAGTTGTTATATTTGTTTTGTCCTAATAAAGTTTGATAGGAATTTTGAACATTTTAGGCATAAGGTTCGTAATGCTCTATTTCTATTTTTGTTTTCTAGTTTTGTGTAGTCCGAATTTCAAAACCCAGAACCTTAGTTGTGATAACAAAATCTGGATTTCTCTATTTTATATATTATTTTAATTTTTGGGTTTCTAAGACTTTGTTTCTGCTTCGTTGCTTATGATATGTATTTTTTTGTTTGATTATAGGGAAAATGGTTGACAATCAAGACAGATTAAGACATGGTAGAGTGGCTCAGCATGCCTTAGTGTGCATGAAGAAAGCTAAGCCCTCAGGACCTAGGGTTGAAGAACCTTCCTTTATTGCTGAAGGGTCGTATTCTTGGCGTTATGTATCTTCTCCTCATTACAGAGCCCTTGTTACTCCAATACATGCTAATGTACCCAATGTTGGACATGATGTTGTCGTGTCAAATATTTCCTGGGAGTCCCCTCTGACCATTCATTACTATTTATATATCCTCATTATAGTTCTCTTGGCACACGTGGGAGGGAGAAATAACATATAATTGAATTGTTTGTGTTAAACATATATGTTATAACAATTTAATTATTTGATGATAATTATTTATTTTTGAAGTAACCAGGGACTTTGAAATGTATCAACCACAGGAGGAAGGTATCAGAGCTTCAGAAGCATAATGAACCATGGTTTCAAGTTGTCTTGAAGGTATATGGGCTGAATGATTCCTATAGTAATGAATATGGTTATGTTAACTATGATTTATTGTCTGCATTTGCTAATAGATGGCACATAGAGATATCATCATTTTATCTTCCAACCGGTGAGATGACCAACACACTTAATGATTTATCATGTGTCCTACATCTTTCGATCACATGAATATTATCATAGCATTCTAATATCAATAGGACTAAGACACTAAACCTGACAATACCCATTTAGGGGTTGATCTAGGTAAATCCCAAAAGGAGATAAATGATACCATAGGATATCATGCTAGATTTTCTTTCATGAAAAATTATGTGGACCTTATGAATGTAGTTGTAGATGGTGCGGATTATAACGCACGGGTTACATATCATAAAGTATGTGCATTGAGGTCATATTTCATGATCTTAGTTGGCACGACCATTTTTATGGACAAAAGTGTGACGTATGTTGACATTGTTTACATTAAATACTTAATTGACTTAGAGAGGATTCACGAGTACAAATGGGGGAAATTTTTTTTGGTGTACCTATACTCCAAGTTATGTGAAGGTAGTTAGTGGAAGACGAGACAATTGAAGGGAAATAATTGTCTATTTACGGTAAAAAATCACCTTAACTGATATTATTTTCATAATGCATTTGCTAGACAGTTACTAATATTTCATCTAAACCATTTTGAAGCATGGATCTGCCAGCATTTTACATGTCTCTATGATTGGGAAAATGTTGAATACTACTATGAGGAGTTGCCATTTGCTTGCCCCATTTTTTCACCCAGGCAGAATCACGTGACCGATCTGTTCTAAACTGCACTTGGCAACATCATATCAAATGACATCTATTTAACGTTGTACCCCCCATCAGACACGACCTTTGGAGACGATATCATGGTTCACTGGATGGCTGGATTGTGAGTCTTTACTTCTCTACCCACATCTACCTGAGCGAGTACTTTCGAGTATTTGAAGAGTATACCCAGGGATCCTATAGTTGATTCTCCTGCCACTATCCTTCGCAGATATGTTGATATGATATTTGCATACTACCATGAGAATATAGTGCCTGAGCATGCATGCAATGTGCTAACTCCTCGCCCATAGAATGTGGTATACAGTTACATCTAATGATTTTATAGAATATCACATGCTTACATGTTGCAGATGTATTGTCAATATGTCAATGTATAAATGCTATTGGAGAGGAGACCATAGCTAGGGGTGAGCTTCAGGAAGATACTCCTGAGAGGTTTACTCTATAGGAAATATTAGGATAAGCACAAGATGCGTTACATTATAGGATATAGAGGAAGAACATGGTTGTCACATATACCCAGTAGTAGGGGTGTGAGCGGATCCGAAAAACCAATTAAACCGACAGTCCAAACTAAACGAAATCTAAAAAACCGATTGCTTTTGGTCCAGCTCCAAAACCGAACTGAACCAATGAAACCGATGTGGTTTGGTTCAGTTCTTGATTTTAGTTTTTAGAAACCACTAAATCGATGAACCGAATCAATGGCTATAATCATGTTCTAAATCTTTTATTCCATACATTATTAAGCCTAAATTTTGTATCATTCAGAGAATTTTTCATCTTTGTTTACATTTCCATCCTTTCTGCAAAACACACGTCTAGATTCAAACTCTAAAACATAGAAAGTTGAAACTATAAGTCACAAAAACTTATTTTAACTAAACAACTACTCTCGTTTCCTGCCACCATTTTGCTCTCTTTGTCGTCGCTCTGATATGTTATAATTGCCTTCTTTATGTTCACGATCTCTTCGTTAGTTTTCATATACATTTTAAACTTTTTTCGATTCTTCTTCTCCAACAAAATTCCTTATAGTCTTGTTACAAAATAGTTTTGATGTGTGTTTGAGGTGTGAAACTTGTTAATTTATGTGTATTGAAAACTTTTTGTTGTTACTGTTGTGTTTTTTTTGTTAAGCTTTTAAATCTCTTCCTAACTTTCGGATGCTAAGTGCCAACTTTTACATTTGATAGTGAACTTACTTTATTATGCAGTGGAAATCATGTAATTATTTTGTATGGATTATAAACAACTTGTAATTTATTTGAAAATCTAGAGCATGAAATCAATTATATGAAACGTGTTATTTTAAAAAATAATAGCATAAAATACACAGAAAAACACGATAGTAGAGAATACACTGCTAAATATAATATTTGAAAAAACATTGTGAGTCGATCAACTGAACCAAACCAAACCGATGTAGATGTCATCGGTTTGGACATTTTTTTATACTAAAAACCGGTCTAAATCAAATTGATTACACCTCTATTGTACACTTATTAACTTTGTAGTTAATTTGCTTTGTAGTTATCTATTGTTAGCACTAATATATACATCATATTGAGGCTCTATTGTACACTTATTTGATAATTGTTGAGTTATTTCTTTGTTCTATATGACATGTGATTTTTCATTCCCACATTAAGGATTTCTCAGGTTAAAATATATGTGTTCTCTTATACTCTTATCTCTTCTATTTGTTGATATATATATATATATATATATATATATATATATATATATATATATATATATATATATATATATATATATATATATATATATATATATATATATATATATATATATATATATATATATATATATATATATATATATTATTGATTCTTATAAATTTAAAGAATTTTATTTCCACTCCATATTAATTTGTTATTTATTTGTGTTAGAATTTCTTATAAGAAATTGTCATCACTACAACAAAAACCTTATTACGTGATCATCAATAAATTATCATTAATATTAATTGTTAGTTGGTCTAGTGGTGATTGACATTGAATTTAGTAAACAAGACCACAATTCAATTTTCAAAATTGCGATTGGAAGCAAACTGAAACCACTTGAGATCAAAACTGATCTTTGAACTAGATTATATCAAAAACAAACAAATTATCATTCATTCTTAATACAAATTATTATTATCCAACCAAATTCATATGTTCAAAAGAATTTATCAAAAACAGCCATTTTTTTAGCACAATTCATCATGATTTATTCTAATTTGACAGATACTAAAAAATATTATTTTCTTAAAACAAAGAGATTAGAGATATCTCAAATAATTTATTGAGTGACCTTTTGGGATCTTCAACCTTCTAAATCATGAAAACGTGTAGCAATAATATATCTGATATATTTTACTAACCGACTAAAATCAATGAATCAGCCGCGAAACTGCCAAACAGTACATTACTATTATAACTTTAGTTCAAAAAAGATTTTTAATTACTTTTGCAGATTTGCTTCTAAAAGTCTAAATGTCAAATTATTAATTTCAAATGTTTAACTTTTTTTTTTTTTAAATAAGGTTATAAATATATATAAAAAAGAAAGGATACAGCAAAAGAGAGCTGGGGGACTAAGCCAAAAACCCACTCAATGCGACGAAAATCTAAAGAAAGACAAACCTAGTCTATTCTTAACAAAATCTGCTCTTAAGCACGAGGGCGGAGAATCAAAATAAATTAAATCAGTGGAATGCCTATGTTAACAAGGGAGTCTGCACATGTATTCCCTTCTCTGAAAATGTGAGAAACGACGAAAGACATTCTAGAAGTAATATTGACACAGTTAATCCATCTATTGCGAATCATCCAAGGAACTTTGAATGGTGGCTTGAAGGCTCTAACCACCGCAATCGAATCTGATTCTAACCAAAAAGAAAACACCTAAATGCTGAGAAAAAGCTCCAAGAAAACACCCGTTGTGGTCTCTAAAAATCCCACCGCAAGCCGAAGTGCCAGGGTTGTTTACCGAAAGCTCCATCACAATTAGCTTTAATCCATCCCCATGGTGGCGGTTTCCAAATGACTTCAACAATTTTGGGAGCATTAGGGGGCTGAATAGAGATCTTGAGACTTTTCAAAATTCTAAAATCGTGTATGCCAATACGAGAAGCCAACTTGTTGTTATTACTAGCAGTAGAGGCAGCCGCAAGAATACCATTTATGGAGGCAGAATAAGAGATGACCTTATCCTTGAATCTGGCGCTATTTCTTGCCTGCCAAACAGAATTGAGAATGAGAATTAGGACAACATGAACCACCGAAGCACATTGGACCGATCGAGACGTAAGAAAGCAATCCCAAACATCCGACCAGCACCGAATTCGACTGCGACTATGAAGGATATTGGAGAGCCAACTCCAAATATTTGAGACAAAAGGACAGTCGAAGAAAAGATGCTGGGAAGTTTCTTCCTCCAAGAAGCAAAGAGTGCAGACAGAGGGAAAGGAGAGACCCCTCCTCTTCAAAGACTCATCAGTAGGAACCTTGTTTAAAATAAGCCGCCAAACTAAAAAAGATTTCGAAGGTTCCAAATAAGACGCCCAAACAAAGTGACTCCATCGAAAAGCCGAACTCTTCACACGTTTGAAATCATAAGCTTGTTTTAAAGAGAGATCACCGGAGGAAGAGGGGATCCACCTAAGCTCATCCGGACGCAAGTCAAAAGGAACATGAATGTTGCAGATACGCTGGCTGACAGTATCAGGCAGAGGGGAGATTCCAACAAGATTCCAATTTCTACCAAGAAGAATATTGCTAACAGTAAGTTTCATGTCAAAAGAAAAGCTTCCCATAGCACTCTCCAAAGGAGGCCCACACCAAGAGTCTGACCAAAGATTAATAGATCTGCCGTTCCCGAGCAACCAAGAGGAATTGCATGTGATAACCGAAATTTCAGCCTTGACACTAGTCCAGATAGATGAAAAAATGTGGTGGTTGATAGGCTTGTGAGACCGAAAGGCACGACTTCTGAGACGAACTGCCCAAGATTCGTTAGAGTTAAAAAGATTCCAGCATAGCAACATATTCGAGGCCTCATTGAGGCTAACTAAGGAGCGGAGACCGAAACCACCTTCCTCCAAAGGCTTGCAACAATTTTTCCAAGCAACGGTGACCAACTTTCTCCTTGAAATCTGACCACTCCAAATGAAGTTACGAATGGCACGCTCCAAACCTCTTAACAGCTCCAAAGGCCATGAATAAATGGACATGGAGTGAGTAAGCTTACCTTGCAAAGCCGATCTAACCAGTTCAACCCTACCCGCAAGGGACAGCAGCGAACCTTTCCAAGAAGCAAGTTTACAAAGGAATTGATCCGCAATAGGTTGATGATCATTTATACTTCAGGTAGCAAAACGAGTTCGGTCTGTCCAACATACCTGTTAAATCAACAGTATTTTTTAAATAGACTAATGTTTTTAACCTTCGCCCTTTAATGTGTTCATTTTGATTTTTTATAAGTTTTTACGCGAGAAAATATTAATATAAAATTTTGTATATTTAGATTAAAAGATACAATATCCGTAAACATGCTTAGCTTTGTCTCACTTTTTTGCGGGACAGAAAAAATTTTAAATCCGCATCCTTAATTATGTTTGTCTATCCCATTTTTTTTATAGATTTTTATAAAATAGACCTAAACGGATTAAACATGTCTGTTTGCCACCCTATCAGAGACGGATCCACTCATAAATCATTGGGGGCTTAAGCCCCCATAAAAAGTTAAAATTTTGTTTTAATATAATTTAATATTTTTTCCAGCCCCATTAAATTTATAACTTAACACATATTCATTCACAATAAATACATATTAACTATCAAATCAATTCAAATTTTTCGTTTCTAGTTTTTCATTATTCCAATTTATCTTTTTAGATTATTTTAGTAATCTATTATCCAATTAGGTTGTCATAAACTATAATTTATCTCCTTTTCAATAAATTGTCATAAACTATAGTTTATCTCCTTTTCATTCTCTCTTTAATTCTTCTACATTCTCTAATTCTATTGTAATAACATAAATTATTTTTATCTCGTTCTTTTGCAACAATTCATGTTTAAGGGGTTAAAATTTAAAATTTGTATTTCAAATATCATTTCACTTTATTATTGACCCATTAACTTAACTGATATATAAAATAATATCTTTTATTTAAATAATTTATTTTTTTATTTCTCTTCAACAAGTGCAAGTTTATGAAATGATTTTATTGATTTATTTAATTTTTTTTATAAAAAAAATGTGATTCATAACAATTGTAATTGCAAAACTTTTTTGATTAAATAATTTAATTATTGAAATTTTAATAGGTGAACAATTTTTTATTTACATATATAAAAAGACACATTTTGATTGTGTTGCTAATAAAAAAATAATTTAACAATTTTAAAAAAAATATTTAAAACAAATAATTATAAATTATATAGTCTTTAATATATTTAAAGTTTATTATTTTATAATAGTATTTTTATCTATCCAAACTATGTGCAATATATTTGTGCCCCCTCAACCAATTTTTCTGATCCACTGCACCCTATTTACATTTATGTTATATATAAGTCATTTTGTGAACATTGACCCATTAGAAAAATAATAATAAAATATCTAGAGTTGTAAATTCAATTATATGTTTATATGAGTGATGACAAAATATGCATAATTTGATGCAGAGAAGATAACGTTGATTTCATGCTACGATATCATTTCTATTTAAATTCATTGCTACTTTAATTATTAAAGAACTATGATAGGGGATCAATAAAAATATACAAAAATAGAAATGAGAAAAACTCAAATCGAGGCATCGATTAAAAAAATTTGTAGAATGCTTAAAGTTCATGTATGAAAAAGAGCAACAATATTAGCTTGTGATATTTTATAATTTTATATGGTTGCTTTGGTCAATAATGGCTCTTAAAACTAGGCAAAAGACAACCATTACATTAACATGTAAGAAAATCACAATTTGATCATAGTATAGTAGTACCCAATGCATATACTAGTAAATCACAAGGATGGTAAGAAACGCAATAATATTAAATTTGTTAAAAAATATTTTTATTTTACATTTTAATTATAATAATATCACATGATTAATAAAAAATAATATATTAAAATTACCTTAATAAAAATAATTAATGCAGATAAAAATTTGTAATAATTTAAATATTAAAAAGAAAAAATCTCCACCTCACCCATAAAATCATGAATATCCTTTCAAATTTTTTTCTCTTATACTATCTCCAATTTTACTATTAAAAAATATTACTAAAACTACTAAAATTAGTTGTTGACTTGTTTGTATTTGAAAGTTTTATCAAACATATCTTTATAATAATTGCAAGACATTAAATTTACTTACAAATATTAAATGACAAATATTTTAAGGAAGAACAGAAATAGTCTCTTAAAGCAATAAAAGCAATGTTACATTTTCTTATAGACAATATAAATTTTCTTATAGACAATATAAGGTTCTACCAATCGTTAGTTGGTCTATTGGTGATTGGCGCTAGACTCGGTAGAGAGAACCACGATTCGATTCCCCGCAACAGTGATCGGGAGAGGGTTGGAACCACTTGATGCCAGAACTTTTTTAGAATAAATGCATAATATTTTTCTTTTTCAACTTAAAAAATAATTTACGATTGTCTTTGTGCCATTTGATAAGCTTATATTTGAATTATTTAGTTGATTTGAGTGAGGCAAATGTCATTCTCTCAAATCTTGAACGAATCAAAATCCACTTTTGGTAGTGGATATTTTTTTTTGACAAAAGCAAACTTAACTTCTTTCATTATTTAAATAAGAGGAAGTACAAGGAGGAATCTCATCAAATAACATGCGCCGAGTCCAAGAATTGGCCGCCTTAGCTAAAGTATGAGCAACCATATTCGCTTGACGCTTTAGAAACTTTACCTCAAAGTGGGGAAAATTTAGTAACAACAACTTAATAGAAGAAATAATACAATTAATTAAACTCTGAGTTGCCACATGCGTTTGATCTTAAACCATGAACAACCATCTGAGAATCACTTTCAAACAAAACATGGCCAAGGTGAAGGGTGCTAACACCATGGATAGCTTCCTTGAGGGCTAAGGCCTCCGCTTCTAGAATAGATAATGTACCACAATCCCATGTAGCTACAGCAACAACAAAGTCACCATGATCATCACGAAGGCACCACCCACGGTTTGTTGTACCTAACTGATGGTTAAAACCCGCATCCACATTACACTTAAAGGAACCATTCAGCGGCAGATTCCACTATAATAAATTCTCCTCAATACCTTCGGAGTGCCTAATTTGTTGAGTAGAAGACCATTCTTGCCACTTGTGCAAGGCTAGCCATAGTAGCCAACCAAGTTTAGTATGATCCAAATATTTAATCGATGATTGTTTTCGTATGATCCAAATATTTAATTGATGATTGTTTAAACTTTTCATTTATTTATTTAATGCACATCTTATATTAGAATAGTTTTTGAAAATATCTTTTTAATTTAAATAAATTCACTAAACTTTTTTCTCTAATTTTTTATATTGAAAAAAATCTAGATTCACATAAGAGAAAAAAAATAGAATAAAAGTCTTATGTAAAATGAGAATACAAACTAAAATTGAAGGAGATTTTTTGGCAGTGAATATTTTGGGTATGATGGAATGAGGTAGATTTGTATGGTTAATACATACTCTCTCTGTTTTTTTTTTGGTTTATCACCACCGGTTTAGTCCGGTTCGGGGGTCAGTTCTAGCATCAAGTGGTTCCAGCCCCCTCCTGATCGCAGTTGCGGGGGATCGAACCGTGGTTCTCCCTACCAAATCCAGCGCCAATCACCACTGAACCAACTAACGATTGGTTACTCTCTCTGTTTTAAAATGAATGTCGTTTAAAGTTTAAGTTGGAAGTAGTGTATTGAGTAATAATTGAAGGACATAATCGTAACAATTACAGACATTACTACATTGAAAAGTGAGAATAACATTCATTTTAAAACAAAATTTATTTCCCAAAACAACACTCATTTTAAAATGGAGGAACTAGTGTCCAAGTCAATGAAGTATTTAAAAATGATTTGTGGTGAAAGTGAAAGAGATAACTATTCATTAGGAGAGAATTTCAGGATAAGTCTCTCCGACCTTCCATCAAAGGTCGTACCTTCCCCATTTACTAACAGTCATCAACTCTACGTCAATTCTTTTCTTAATTATTCATTTAGACATATTCTTTAATTTGGGAAGACATATTGTGATGGATGTGATGTATTGATATTTTACCCGTTGGTTTTCCCTTCCTCCATCGTTGTTATATTTCTTTCCTTTGATTTTGTTTATCGTCTCAATGGTATTCTTGGGGGATTCTTATTCTTTGCGATGGGATCGTGTTATCCTTGGCAATCTATCACGTCTTTTATACTTTTTCTTTCACCCGTGGTCATCTTTTCGGTTGTCCTCCACGGTGTATTGGGTGAGTCTTTCTTTCTAGATTAATTCTTTGATTGTGTTCTTCAAGTGTATGCATTCGTCAGTGTTATGACCATGATTCTTGTGGAAACGACAACACGTTGTCATGTCTATCATAGCTGATTCCTTCACCGGATAAGATTTCTTATTTGAGTTTTCTTGAAGTCGGTATTCCTACATTGTTATTTTGTCATTATCTCTCAATGTGTCCAAGGGAGTGTAAAAGAGAACCTAACCAGAGGCACTCTGTCTCGGAGACTAATCGAGTAGATTTCGATGTTGCCATAACTTTTATGAGATCAATTGATTAATTGTTCAAACAGAAAGAAAATTAATTGATGTCGAATTGCGATAGAGAGATAGTGGTTTTTCGTGTAGATTCGTGAGAATTAGATGTTGAGTTCTACGTCAAATACCATTGTTCCGTAGTGGAATTAGAATATGAACGAGATATAAAGGAGATATTTTGATATGATCATGAATTCTTTTAATGGAGCGAAGTAGACGTGCAAGGTTAATAATCCATCATAATCATATATTTAAAAATGATTTAGAGTGAGATCGAAAGTGGTAACTAAAACTAATAGGTGTGAAACTTATATAGAGTGAAGAGTTAAAACCACAATTTTCGATCAACTTGACGATAGTGAAGATCACTGTTTGATTAGATTAGACAATATTGGTAGAAAGATTGAAGGCTCAACTTGCAAACTCGGGTTTGATTGAGATCCCACATGCCCTTTACTTGTCGTCTGCACCTTTCATATTAGATCTCGTAATTGGACCTTTGTCTCTTGGCCTTCCATGTTGGGGCATATAGTATTGTAGAAATTCAAGTCGGCAAAAACTTTCTATTTAAGGACATGGCTGTAGTAATAATTTGTTTCAATAGATGGCCCGGTAATGCACGTGGATGAAATGCAATTGAAAATTTTAGACCACACACTTTAGAAAATCTTTGGGTGTGGAGTGAATAACATTTGCCACACTCCAAGTAAAGCTGTCAAATTGCTTAAAAAAATAAAAAGTAAAAGTGTCAAATAGAATTGTTTTGAAAGTTTCATAGTATGGCATTTGAAAATGTAAGGAATTTATTGAAATGGTTTTTGGAATAGTTTATGTAAGAGAATCATTAGATAGTATATATACTTTTTCAATTTGAGCAAATTAGAAGATAGATGGAAAAATTCTTAATAGTTTTTAGCCTTTATTTTATATACAAAATAGATTTTTAATCACTTTATATTTAAATTTGAGTTTTTTTTTTTTGAAAATAATGAACTTTATTAATCAAAAACAGTTAATACATAAGCGATCACATGGATCCAGCAGCAAGATAGACAAGCTAACCAGGAGAAAACCTAACTAATCATAAGGCTAGCGATATGGGATTTTAATGTCTTACAGTTCCAACCCCTATACACAATCCTGTCAATAATTTCCTTTATAGTATGAATAGTATCGTTAGGAGTACCAAATGTCATTCTGTTTCTATGAATCCAAATGTCATACACTCCTTCAGCAACTGCCAGCTTAAGTAATTTGGCTCTCCATCCTTTGCCTTTTGTCCTGTTCAAGAGCCACACTAACTCTTCATCCCAATGCTTGGGACTATGGTCAAGTTGAAGCCATTGGAGAATACCAATCCATATCTTGTGAAACTCAACACATTCAAAGAATATGTGACTATCCGTTTCAATCATATCACAGTAGCTACAAATAGGGGAGTTGATGAATCCAAGATGACATAGTCTGCTTTTAGTGGCAAGTCTCCGATGACATAGAAGCCATAGGATTACTATAGCACACGGTCTCGCTGGATTTTGCAGACAAAGAATACTCCAAGGCACAATAGGACTCGTATTGAAACCACGATAAATTTCACCACAGCAGAATTTCCCCTTCTAATTCATCCCTTCCCATTGTGTTTGACAGGATTGGAGAAAAACTCTAGCATTCATAACTTCTTTAATGATCCATGTGCTAGCAGAAGTAGGATTAAATTCCAAAACAGTGTGCTTCTTCAGATAATAGGAGTGGACCCATTTAACCCATAAGCTATCCGGTTTATTACAAATGTTCCATAATAACTTCAACATCGTGCATTTGTTCCATGTGTGGATGTCGATCACTCCAAGACCACCTTTTGTCATAGGCTGACTCACAGTCTTCCATGCAACTAGACTCTTGTGACTAATATGGTCTTTACCTGTCCAGAGGAAGGAACGACATTTTGCATCAATTTTAGCAAGAACTGCTTTGGGCAAAGGAAAGCAAAGCATCCAATAATTGGCAAGGGCAAATGATATGCTTTTGATTAATTGCAATCTACCAGCATAGGTAAGCAATTTAGAAGTCCAGATACGCGTTCTGCTAACAATTTTATCAATTAGCCCCATATAGTGATGAATGGAGAGTTTCTTGCTTGTAATAGGCACTCCTAAGTACTTGAAAGGCATCACACCTTCTTGGAAACCAGAGAGATTAAGAAGGATATTCTTCATCTCTTGAGTAACAGAACCACAGAAAAGCTTACTTTTACCTTTATTAATCTGCATACCTGTGGAGTTAAGGAACTTATAGAAGGCAGTCAATAAAAGGTCAACAGAATTGCTATCCCCTCTAGCAAACAACAGAACATCATCTGCAAACATTAGATTAGTAAGCTGCAATTTTTTACACTTGGCATGATGTTTGAAGCTAGGATTCAATTGCATCTGATGTAAACTTCTCTGCAAATATTCCATTAGCATAGCAAAAAGGTAAGGGGAGATGGGATCCCCTTGCCTTATTCCTCTTCTAACAATAAGCATTTTAGAATGGACACCATTAATATTAAATCTATATGACACACTGGTCATACTCTGCATTATCCAATTGAGGAATTTAGGAGGGATACCTAGTTCAGCCATAATACATTCCAATGCTTGCCAATTTATCATGTCGTAAGATTTTTGGAGATCTACCTGAAACATGCATTTTGGAGGACCTTGTTTCCAATCATAGCCCTTAAGCAGTTCAAAAGCCAAAAGAATATGACTGTGGATCTATTGACCAGGTATAAATGCTGCTTGATTATTGCTCACAACACTGCCAATGACTTTACTAAGTCTTTTAGTCAAAATCCTGGATATGATTTTATAGAATATGGAGCAAACAGAAATAGGCCTAAATTCTCTAATAGACTTAGCAGAAGCACTTTTGGGAACAAGAGAAACCAAGGAACAGTTAAATGCTTTATACATTTTACCTTTATCAAAGTATTCATGTATGGCAGCAATCACCTCACCTTTGATTGTATTCCAGCAAGCTTTAAATTTTTTTGCAGTGTAGCCATCTAAACCCGGAGCTGAGTTATCATCTATCCCTTTGAGAGCAGTAAAAATCTCATCCTCATTGATAGCTCTGTCCAGTAAAAGTTTCTGATCTCTATATTAAATTTGAGTTTTTGATATTCCTATTTAATATAGTTTTGAATTTCTACCCTAGAGACTTTTAATTTATCTCAAAAACTTTATCATTTGTATATTTTTTTATAAATATATTACCTATTTATTTCTGTATAATTTTTATTATATAAATTTATTATATTAAGATTTTTTTTTTAATAAGCAATGAAATTATAGGGAGCAAAAGGGATGCTCCAGCCCAAAAACAAAGAGATTACAAGGCAAAACTCAAAAGAGGTTGAATATTCCAACCATAGTAATTACACAACGGCGCCTTCTTATAAAAAGAACCTATCCAATTCCACGAGATGAAAACTATCTCCGACATGCAGTCTATAAAACTGAAGGATTCACCTTTAAAGATCATAGCGTTACGCTTAATCCACAATATCCAAATCGCAGCAAGCCAAACGACCGACAAGATAACTCTCTTAGAAGGACAATTAATCTTTGCACAATTATAGAAGAATTCTATAAAGTCCTCTAAAGACAAAAAATCCCCCACTCCAAGCCACATATAAACACGACGCCAAACTCTAAGCGTCACTTCACAATCCGAAAAAATATGCACACGAGATTCTTCCTCCGCCGAACAAAGGACGCATTTAGAATCACTTCCTTCAATCAAAATACCCCGACTCACCAAATGATCTCTAGTAGCAAGACGATTGTGAATAAATCTCCAACAAAAGAAAAGGATTTTGGAGGGAACCTTGACTTTCCAAAGATTAGAGAGAGCCCGAACCTTATCTGCATTCAACGACGGACCCGACAGTTTAGCTTTGAAGAAATCATAACAAGACTTTACCGAGAATATCCCGTCCGAAGCCAATCTCCAAGAAAAAGAATCAGGTTCTTCCTTAAGCAAAGCGTGAAGGTCCAACAGCTCCCTGAAATCCGAAAAAACCTGCTGCATATCAGCACTGCCGGTAGAAGCCATTGAAACAGCCGCAGCAGGCGCCGCAACACTACTTCCCTGCACTGTCATCCTCCCCGACCCAGGCCTAGCTTCACCGGAAGCAGCTCCTGCCCCCCGTACGCATTCTCAGCCACCAAAAAAGCTGCACTGCTAGCCATAAATAAATTATGCAGAGACCAATTTCAATAACAATTCTCAAAAAAATCTGCAGAGTTAATATTTTGAATATGGATATGAGCCATAACAAACAGAGAAGGGTATCGTTCCATATAAGAACGCTGCCCAGTCCAATTCGCATACCACAAAGGAGTTGAAACCCCATTGCCCACACTAACAAGAACAACACTAGAAAAATTGTCCAAGAGGAGATTATCGTAATTGTCCGAAGTAATTAAATCCTCCACCAAATAGAATCTTTTTTATGCACCACCGATAAGTCTCCAACCAAAACCTTAAGCTTAATGTTACCATACCGCACTTCCAAAAGATCTCGCCAAACCGCATCTTTATCCGTTAGGATACGTCATTTCCATTTACTAAGCAAGGCCACATTCATGATCTCCATATTTTTAACACCCAAACCACCTTCTTCCCGAGACTTACAAACCGTATCCCAACTCACCCAATTAATAGAACGTTTAAGATCTCCACCCCCCAAAGGAATTTGCGTTGAATCGAACACACCTCATTCAAAACCTTCTTTGGGGCCTTATAAAAAGAAGCGCATAGATCGGTAAAGCATTGATAAGCGAATTAATAAGAACAACCCTCCCCGCCATGCTAAGATTAGTTCCTTTCCACACCGATAATTTCTTCTTGAATAACAAAATAAAATCACTCCACGTTGAAAGTTTCCTCGGATTGTCTCCCACCCTCACACCGAGAAATTTGAAAGGTAACATCCCTACCTTGCAAGAGAGGAAACTAGCCGCGACTTCCATGAACCAATCTCCGAAATTAACCCCATACAAATTACTGTTATGGAAGTTAATCCGCATTCCCGACATCATCTCAAAACCTCTAAAAATTGCTTTTAAGCTCCACAATTTAGCCAAATCACACTCGGCAAAAATCAAAGTATCGTCCGCAAATTGAAGCAAGTCCACGACGGCAAAAAGGTAACGACGGCAAAATTCTTAACCTCTAAAAACATAATAATAAAATATTTAGAGTTGTAAATTCACTTATATACATATATGAGTAACAAAATATGCATAATTTGAGGCAGATAAGATAATCTTGATTTCATGCTACGATAACATTACTATTTAAATCCATTGCTACTATAATTATTAAAGAATTATCTTAGGGTAACAATTCAAAAATAAATAAATAGACCTAAGAAACAACTCAAATCGAGACATTGAATAAAAAAATTGTGGAATGCTTCAACTTCAAGTATGAAAAAGAGCAACAAAATTGGCTTGTGACCTTTATAATTTTATATGGTATTTTTGGTCAACTTTGGCTCTTAAAACTAGACAAAAGACAAACATTATATTAACATGTAAGAAAATCACAATTTGTACTAAATGATCTGTACTGCTAATCATAGTACTCATTGCATAAACCACGAGAATAGTAAGAAAAGTAACAATATTAAATTTGTTATACTTTATTGCTTATGTTGAAAAGTACTAGTATGGGTGAGTTTAAGAAAGAGATAAATTAAATAAGAAATGATTTAATTGTTTTGTATTGATTAAAAAAATATATAGTTATTATAATGAAATATGTCACTATTAGAAATATTAGAAATATTCTGTTTTTTTGGAGAAATCTTTTATAGAACTAAATTTGCAGGTATTACTGTAGAACACGAATCCGCAGCAAATTTCATAGAAATACCTACTAATCTTGTACCACAAAAAATTACATTATAAGATAATTTTGCAGGAAAGTTTTCTACAAATTTATTTTGGTATACCTTTTAATTAATACTCATTGTATTTTTTTTAATTTAATATATTTGATTTTTCATTTATGACCGTTTTAAATCCATCAATATTTTATAAAGATATTTTTCTAAAAGTATTTTCATTTTTCATTCATTTATATAAATTTCTTACTCCGTTCGTCTCAAATTATAAGACGTTTAGGACATTTCTCACCAATTAAAAAAACACAATTAATATTATTTGAGAAAGAAAAATTATATTTAACTTTATAATATTGTCTTTCATTAAAAATTAAAAGAATCGAAAGAAAAAAAAGTAATAAATAATAAATAATATATTAGAAAAATGTCATTTATACTATATTGAGATTCTAAAGTGATTTATAATTTACAACAAATATTTTACAAAGTAATTTATAATTTGGATCATAGAAAATAATGTTTATGAAAATTTGAATTAATCATGCAATATAATAGGACAGAAGGAGAATATTGGCGAGGCAATAAAGTGTTTTTGAAAATTTGAATTAATCATGCAATGTTTATGAAAATTTGAATTTATATCATAAAGTGTTGTAGAAACTCAAGTCGGCAAGTTTCTATTTATGGGCATACATAGTAATAATTTGTATCAACTGGTGGACCACAGTGCTAAACAGGTCATGCACGTTGTTGAAATGTATTCGAGACCACACACTTAAAAAAAAATAATGGGGTGTGAAGTGAATAGTAGTATATAGCACAACCCAAGCAAAGGTGTCAAATTGCTTCAAAAGATAAAAAGTTAAAGTGTCAAATAGATTTGCTTTGAAAGTTTCTATATATGGCTTGAAAATGTGAGGAATTTGTCGGAATAATTTTTAGATAATATATGTCAAATTATATTTTTAAAAGAATTATTTGGACCATTCTATTTTTAGAATTTGAATTTTTGATCTTCTAATTTAATATATTTTAGAATATCTACTATGTCCATGTCCAATTTATCTCGAAAACTTCATCATTTCCATACTATTTTATAGAAGTATTTACAAGTCACTACGCCAAATTTGGCTTTTAGCAGCACCCCTACGAAAGCGCTTTTAGGAAAAGCGCTGGCATAGGCTTCGCTAAAGACAAAATTAAAAAACACGCTAAAAAAGCGCTCTAATAGTGGGGGGGTATGAAAGCGCTTTTAAGAAGCGCTCTGGTAGGGGGGGGTTATGAGAGCGCTTTTCAAAAGCGCTCTGGTAGGGGGGGGGTACGAAAGCGCTTTACAAAAGCGCTCTGGTAGGTGGGGGGAACGTGGGGGGAACGAAAGCGCTTTTCAAAAGCGCTCTGGTAGGGGTGTTTAATGAGAGCGCTTTTTGTCAAAAGCGCTGGTATAGCCCAGGCTATGAGAGCGCTTTCCAGAAGCGCTTTAGTAGCCTTATTACTAAAATTAAAACCAAAAACACGCTTCTACTGTTTCTCACTTTCTCTCTTTCTTTTTCTCTCTGCACGCGAACCAGAAACCCCACCCCTCACCGTCGTCGGTCCTCCGTCAACCTTATCGGTCCTCCGTCAACCTTATCGGTCCTCCGTCCACCACCATCGCGCGAACTTCTTCTCCTCCGTCCACCACCATCGTTTCGTCTCCGTCTCTTCTCCTCTGGTAGCAACTTGCTTTGCGCCACCCAGGTATCACACTTCTCATAGCTTTTAACAAAACCCTAGATGTATCAATGTATCCTTGTGATTCTGAATTTGATGGAATGCTCTTTTCTTAAGGCCTTTGATATATATATATATACATAATATTTCTGTTAGCAATTGCCTAGTTCCAGAAACGTGTGATTTTAGGTGATAGGGTTTGTTCCAGAAACTTCTAAGTGATAGGGTTTTGAGTTCTGTTGAACTGTGAAATGGTGGCTGTTGGATTGTTTGGGGTCTGCTTGTATGGTTTTCACAAAATATAAATTTAACCTCTTCTTATCTTTTGAGTTCTGTTCCATAGAGAGGCTCTTATTCTTAATTTGTGGTCTCCATTTATGTCCTTAGCCTCTTCTTATCTTAGTACAATTGAAATTGTGAGTCTCTTGTTATCTTAGTAGAATTGAAATTGTGAGTAAAGTTTCTTGACTGTTGTATAAGATAGTGGAGGAGGTGCAATATTTCTCTACCAATGATATATGATATATGTAGTGGATTTTGAGGCATGTCGGTATATACATACGTGTAAAGGTATATAACTAGCTAGTGGCATAACCGATGCCCATCATATATTTGGGCATAAACTATATAATATATAATATATATTATATATTATATACTTTTATTTATATATAATAACAACAACAATAACCCTAGCTAGTACATACATAGCTATATAGATTTTGGAATTTGATAAAATATATATTATATACTTTTATTTATATATAATAACTCTATGATATATATGTTGTGTGTGTATGAGATTGAGAGTGATGGTATATATTGTACAATAAATTGGCTTGTTCAAGGATGCCAAGTACTGTAAAGTATGAGAATGACAGCACATAGAGAAATTAAATAATAAATAATATATAATAATAGTAATAATATATACCTTATGAGAGTTGAATTAATGAGGAAGAGAGAAGGTAAAGAATGAAACAAGAGTGAGTTAATGTATATAGACAAGGATGATTCATAAGGTTTGCTTTTGAGCAAAAAGTTTTATAGCTTCGTGTTAGTAGTGGTGTATTTAATTAACTGCATCGTGTGTCTTGTGTTAGTAGTGTTAGTAGTGGTGTATTTAATTAACTGCATCATGAGCTATTCACCCATTCTTATTATAATCATACATTGAATTGAATTTCTTGTATAGGTCTGACTGGATTGATAACTTTGGATCTCTTTGGAGCTCGTATCATTGACTCTGGTACTACATATTTAGGAGTATGTACACACATCAAACTATTGTTGATTTCCTTTGTTCAATCGATTTTGTCTTGGTGGTTACTAACTTTGTGAATTTGCTATAGGGGTAACTTGTGTATAGTGAAAGTTTGATCGTTTCCCAGCCTAGTTCGACGTTTGGCGTTTTCTTGAGTTCGGTAACATCCGAGGTAAATTTCTTTCTCAAATTACTGGTATTATGATGAATTTGTCTGAAATTGTGTGATTATATATGTTACGTTTTATTTCTTCGGATTCATTCCGTTTATACTTTGCGTTTTGACAGAAACACATTAGTTTTATGTGTTTAGAGAGTTAATATAGGAGGTACTTACTAACTTTGTGAATTGAATTCGCCATAGGGGTTACTTGTGAAGAGTGGAAGTTTGACCGTTGTTGTTTAGCTTAATTAAGACATGGATAAGACATGGATGAATTCAAACCGATTGTCGAAAGAGTACGAGAAAGGGGTATGGGAATTTGTTGAGTTTGCGGTTGCGAACTCCAAAGACCCGCTTCGAATGCCGTGTCCTTGCTTGGGTTGCTGTTATGCCGGGGGTAAGGTTGACGGGAATCAGTTGGGATCTCATTTACTACGGTTTGGAATTGATAGAAGTTATACATGTTGGACAATGCATGGTGAGAAAAGTACCGGGAATGCTGGGTCGAGGTGTAATAGGAAGTATGCTTCAAACGACGATTGCACAGACACATACGATTGTGATCGAGTCGAAGAGATTGCAGAAGCGCTGGAAGAAGATCTAGCGGATTGTCCCAAAATGTTTGAGAGGTTGGTAAGCGATGCAGAGAAACCGTTGTATGATGGTTGTTCAAAATTCACAAGATTGTCTGCGGTGTTAAAGTTGTACAACTTAAAGGCGGACAATGGATGGTCGGATAAAAGTTTCACAGAGTTATTAGCCCTTATGAAAGATATGCTACCAGAGGATAATTTTCTTCCCAATCGAACGTATGAAGCCAAAAAGATGTTGTCTTCTATTGGAATGAGCTATGATAAGATACACGCATGTCCAAACGATTGCGTTTTGTTTCGAAACGAGTATGCAGCGTTGAATGAGTGTCCTAAATGTGGTGCCCCTCGATATAAGAAAAAGTTGTCTCCTGCTAAAGTCTTATGGTATTTTCCTATAATTCCGAGATTTAGACGCATGTATCGTAGTGAGACCGATTCAAGACACTTGACTTGGCATGCAGATGAAAGAATTATTGATGGAAAGTTGCGACATCCGGCAGACTCACCACAATGGAGTAAAGTTGATACTGAATATCCTGAATTTGGAAAAGAAGCAAGAAACCTTCGGTTGTCATTGTCTACTGATGGAATGAACCCGCATGGTATTCAAAGTATCTCGCATAGCACATGGCCTGTGATTCTTATGATTTATAACTTACCTCCGTGGCTATGTATGAAGCGTAAGTACATGATGTTATCTATGCTAATTTCTGGGCCTAAACAACCAGGGAATGACATAGACGTATACTTGGCACCCTTAATCGAAGATTTAAAGTTTTTGTGGGAGAGAGGTGTGGAGGTTTACGATGGGTATAGGAAAGAAAGTTTCAACTTGAGGGCGATGTTGTTTGGAACAATTAATGATTTTCCAGCATACGGAAATCTATCCGGGTACAGCAACAAGGGTCAAAAGGCGTGTCCTGTTTGTGAAGATGAAACCGATACGACACGATTGGCGCTTTGTCAGAAGAATGTCTTTCTCGGCCATCGTAGATTCTTAAATTCTAATCATCACTACCGTGGGTGGAGAAAAGCATTCAATGGAGAGGCCGAACATCGTACAGCCCCGCCTTTTTTGTCAGGTGATCAAATTTTTGAAAAGGTGAAAGATGTGAGCACTCAGTTTGGCAAGCCTTTTGCACATTCAATTGTCAAGGGTGGGTGGAAGAAGAAGTCAATTTTCTTTGAACTTCCATATTGGAAGTCGTTGTACGTAAGACATTTCCTGGATGTTATGCATATTGAAAAAAATGTATTTGACAGCGTTATAGGTACGCTACTCAATATACAAGGAAAGTCTAAGGATGGCGTTAACATAAGGAATGACATGGTAAACATGGGGATGAGAACTGAATTGGGGCCCGTGACGAAAGGAAGACGAACATATCTGCCACCTGCTGTTTACACTCTATCTAGAAAGGAGAAGAAAACATTGTGTAAGTTCCTCAGTGAAGTAAAAGTTCCAGAAGGCTACTCTTCAGATATTAGAAGACTTGTGTCCATGAAAGACCTCAAGTTAAAGAGTTTGAAGACGCATGATTGCCATGTTATAATGGAACATTTTTTACCAATAGGTATACGTTCTATTCTGCCAGAAAAAGTAAGAAGCGCAATAACTAAGCTGTGTTTCTTCTTCAGGTCTATTTGCAGTAAGGTGGTCGATCCCGCGATCTTACCAACATTGCAAAATGAGATAGTTGTTACTTTATGTGATCTTGAAATGTATTTTCCTCCCTCGTTTTTTGACATAATGGTTCATCTAGTCGTTCATCTTGTGAAAGAGACACAACTGTGCGGACCAGCTTATATGAGATGGATGTACCCTGCTGAACGTTATATGAAAATATTAAAAGGGTACGTGAAAAACAGAAGTCGACCGGAGGGTTGTATTGCCGAGCGATACGTTGCTGAAGAAGCGGTTGAGTTTTGTACTGAATATCTGTCAAATGTTCAATCAATTGGACTCCCCAAATCTCATATTGTCGAAAAAAAAGAAGGAAAAAGGCTAATTGGAAATAAAGTTGTGACAGTATCAATGGTCGAACGGGATCAAGTGCACTTGTATGTTCTGCACAATGAGATTGAGGTTGAGCCGTTTGTTGAAATGCACAAAGTTGTTCTCCGAGATTTAAATCCAAATAGAAATGAGAACTGGATAGTACGAGAGCACAATCGAAGTTTCATACCGTGGTTTAGAGATCATATTTATTCAAAGTATCGTTCAGATCCTGCTTCAGTAACAGAAAGGTTGAGATGTTTAGCCTATGGTCCATCTGTAATTGTACTTTCTTATAGCGCATACGCAATTAATGGATACACATTTTATACCAAAGAACAGGATGATAAAAGTACTATGCAAAATAGTGGTGTTACCTTGGTAGCTGAAGCTATGCACATATCAAGTGCGAATGACTTAAATCCGAAATTTGCAAATTTGTCATATTTTGGGGTTATCGAGCGCATTTTGGTGTTTGATTACGCGAAGTTTCAGATTCCTGTATTTGGTTGCAAGTGGGTTGAAAATAATAGTGGCGTACGAATGGATAAGTCAGGATTTTTGCAAGTGGATCTCAATAGGGTAGGGTACAAAGATGAGCCTTTCATTCTAGCCTCTCAAGCTAAACAAGTGTTCTATGTCAATGATCCGACAAGTACGAAATGGTCTATAGTGCTTTTATCTAACAAAATAGTTGATGAAAAAATTGAAGATCAAGGTGATATTGGTGTTGGCATTGAATCTTGTACAAGAAACGATCAAAATGAGAATGAATCTTGTATTAGAAATGATCATAATGAGGGTATTTGGATCAATCCAACCGTCCGCATTGTTAAGAGACGCGTAGTACACAAACCTACCAAGAAAAGAAAGAGACGTTAGTGATAAAGGTAATAGTATACATAGTCCGACTAATTTGTTTTATTCAATTTGGTGCATATTCTCGTTTTGTACATAACTTTTGAACCATGTATCCGCTTGTTGACTTCTTTACATGTAACTATACTATTTTGACGATTCCGGAGCTGCTCATGCACTTATCTTTACATTTCGGGACTATTTTTTTATCGGTTTTGCTTCTGCCCGTAATCAAAAGTCGGGCTTAGGGTCTGAATTTCGGAAAACCGACTTTGTTTTTGAGTCCGTGGCGACGTTTTACCATAGCCATGTAAATTTCGTTCAATTCCGATAACTTTCTTTTTTTACGCTTATTTTGATTTGTACCGATTTCGTTTCCGATTTACTTGTACATGCATGGTTTGACTTCCATTTGACTTGTATAGATTGTTAGCTTATTAATAGTGTACTAATGTGCTTTAGTTTGTTTGATACAGGTTCAATGGCTTCAGATAGAGATGCTCCACCTGAAAACCCACCTGAAAACTTACAAGAAAACTCACAAGAAAGAGTTGCTTCGGATACAAATGCTCCACCTGATACTGAAGCAAAAGAGGTTGCACGAGGCATCACTATTATGAGGGGAATCATACGACATAGAGACCAAGGATTAGTATACCGATTGGAATGGAATTCTGATAAACAACCAATTGGTCCTAATTCTGCAAAGTTGACAAGTTATATTGGTACACTTGTCCGTATGCATATTCCGGTCTCCATAGCTACCTGGAAATCGAAAACGAAAAATTTAGAATTGGAGGAGAAAAAACAAGCGATTTGGGAAGAGCTTCAGGTATATATCATATATGGTTAATTGTTGTTATTATCTTGACGATAAATTGTTTAAATTATTTATACTAACACACTATGCGTACGTTTTTTTGCAGAGGACTTTTGAGATACCAGATGAACGTAAAAGCTACATACTTAGTTTGGCCGGCAAGAGATATAGAGGGTGGAAAAGTTTTTTGACAAACACCTATCTTAAGGATAAAGATGGAAAATTTCTTGAAGATGCACCGGGACGGCCAACAAAGTATGCGACCTTCATTGATGAAGCAGATTGGGCTGAGTTTGTAAAGCAAAGAGATGAAGCTTTTCAGAAAAAGAGTGCCACGAATAGGGAGAGAGCATCCAAACCCGCGTATCCATACAAAAAAGGGCGTTTGGGATATGCACGCTTAGAGGATAAAATTGTAAGTAAATAGAAATTCGATTTAATTAATTGTCTACATGTGCATGTTTTAATTGACGATTTTATCGTTTGTGTCAATGCATAGTTGGAGGAGACTAAAAGTGAGGAAGCTTCACTTCCTGTACATGTGTTGTGGAAGGAAGCTCGTGTGGGCAAGAATCACGCTGTCGATCCCGATGTTCAGAGAGTTTATACTGAATGTGTAAGTATAATACTGTGTCTTTAATTAAATCAAATGTTTTTTAATATATAAATGACTTTTTATCTCCACTAATAATTATTTAAATGTAAATGAATTACAGGAGACCTTGTCGCAATCGGCATCCACCGGTGAGGAGAGCGTACTTAGTAGAGTACTAGATGCTCCCGAGTATCCCGGTCGGGTGAGGGGTAAGGGTCATGGTGTGACTCCAACCTCTTTTTATAAGAGTTCTAGGAGAAGATCAAATCTTACCAATGAAGAAGTGTTGCAAAAGTTGCAGGAATTGCAAGCACAGGTCTCTGAATTGCAAAGAGATAAAGATATGTATATGAGAGAAAAGTGCAACACTTCATCGGTGAGAGAAACTAGTGATAAGGCTAGTATCAACTATCAAAAGAAATTTCCCGAGGTAATTATAAGTTTTTTTCCTTACAAACTGTTCTATTTTATTAATGATAATGACTTTATATTTACTTTTGGTTTAGGGCATTTCATCTTGCCAACTATACTTATCGGAACCGAATTATCGACTAGTTGGCAAGGGAAAAGTGCACAACACTTCGGGAGATTTACTTCACCACAGACCGCTCCCGGATGGACACCTGAAAGTATCGGTGGATGTTGTATTAGATCGTGATGCGATTCTACCGGTACCTGACATGGTCTCAGAGACGACATTGCTGCGAGATGCAATAGGATCGTTTGTTGCATGGCCCTCGGAGCTCATTACCATTAGTGATGCGGTAAATTGAAAACGATTATGAATCATTTAGTTTTCGAATGTCAATTCTAAACCGTTTATTAATTATGTTTTACATTTTATTTTTAGACTGCTCCTATAAAACCCGCAATTAAGGGTAAAGGGATTTTACAGGAGGAGGAGTCTGTTGCATCGCTAAAAGAGGTACATTTAAAGTGTTAATATATAATCTGAATCAAAATATGCATGATTTTATATTTTACCTAACTTATATGATTTTTAGGCATCCGCTCGGGAGTCACAACAAGTGACGCAGCAGGTTCGTAGCGTACCACCCAGTGGTCCTCCGAAGCAAGCGGCAAGAAAAGGCGGTGCTTTTGTGCCTCGATACCGGGCGACACTCGCAACAATGGTTGATATGTCCGATATGAAGGATGGTGCTTTACGGGAAATCGATATGGATGAAAGTGTCTTCGGTATTGAGTTCAAGTCACATATTACAATTGAAGACTTGCAAGAGATTTTTAACCATGATCAACTAGGCGTCAGTAATATGCAATCATACATCCGGTAATATTCACTCATCCGATATATTATTTAATTAGTCCCACAATATAATTTATTTACACTTTTCAATGAAAAGAATCTAATGTTTATTATGTTTTTATTTAAGGTTGTTGTATGACAGAGTGTTGCGCGGGACTGCATTGTCTAACAGATTCCGGTTCGTGTCTTCCGCCCATTGCAGCGGAATGGAAATTGTTTCGGATCCGGAATCTGTTAGACAGCGCTTAGTCGATAGATTCATGTCCACCGGCAATACAGAATGTCTGCATCTTTGGGCGTATAATACCCGACCAGTAGGGTTAGTTTCTCATTCTTTATTCATCTAATCTCTGTTTCTTTAGTGTATAGCAATATTTTCATATAACCTATTGTTTTAATTTATAGAGCACACTGGTTGCTGCTTGCTATCAACCCGATAAGGGAAGTCGTGTATTATCTGAATTCGGTAAAGGGTGAATGGACCAATTATCCGGCCATGAAGGAAATCGTTGATTTGTAAGTGGGATCGTTCTAAATATATATTCGTGTATATTTATATATTTACTTATTTGTGGGATTGATCTAAACATATGCTTTTATATATTTGTTAATTAGATCAATACAAGTATTCCGTAGTCAACGGGACGCACAGGTATCCCGGACTAAATCAAACAACATCACCTGGATCGAAGTGCAGGTACATTACTTTTCACAAATTTGCTTATAATATTTATGCTACTTGGTAAAACAAGACAACTTATATAGAATCTTATTTGTTTTTCTATGTAGTGTCCGCTACAGCGTAACAGTTCAGACTGCGGATACTTTGTATTGAGGTTTATGAAAGAAATCATTCAGGCGAATCAATTAGAGATTCCTCCCACGGTATAAAGTTATAACTTAAGATAATTTCATATAATTTATTACATTTACCTAAATATATTATTCATATTATGTTTTTGTTTTATAGTACCTTGACGAATTCCGTGCTGCTGGGTACTCGAAGCTAAAGTTAGAAGAAATCAAAGAGGAATTGTGTCAATTTTATATTAAGCTATTTTTCATGCAGATTTGAACTATAATATTGTTGATTTTGTAATGATGTATATATATAATTTTGTAATGATGTATATATATAATTTTGGATATTATAATGGTATATATTAGTATATATATTGTCTTACTGATGGCTGAAATAATATAGTCGAAAATATATTACAGGTCGAAAATATATTACAGGTCGAAAATATTACAGGTCGAAAACATTACAGGTCGACTGGGAGGATTAAATTATAGGCTGCACATAAAAATACCTCATTTAGCAACTACAGCGCTTCTAAAAAGCGCTCTTAAAGGTCCACATACTAGAGCGCTTCTTAGTAAAAGCGCTGGCAAAGACCAGTAAAAAAGCAAAAAAAATTAAAAAATTACGCAGCATACAAAAGCGCTTTTGGAAAAGCGCTCTGGTAGGCCCCCCTATGAGAGCGCTTTTTATGGAAAAAGCGCTCTCATAGGGGGGCCTACCAGAGCGCTTTTCCAAAAGCGCTTTTGTATGCTGCGTAATTTTTTAATTTTTTTTGCTTTTTTACTGGTCTTTGCCAGCGCTTTTACTAAGAAGCGCTCTTAAAGGGGGGTCTACCAGAGCGCTTTTTCCAGGAAAGCGCTCTTATAGGGGGTCCTACCAGAGCGCTTTTTCCAGGAAAGCGCTCTTAAAGGGGGGGTCTACCAGAGCGCTTTTAAAAGCGCTTTCGTAGCCTACGCCAGCGCTGGCTTTGGCAGCGCTTTAAAGCGCTGTTAAAGGCCAAAAAAAGCGCTGTGAAAGCCCTTGTACGGCGTAGTGAGTTTACTTTATAAAAAGAGTATTAATTAAATTTTGTAATTATTTAATTATATTAACATATAAATATAAATAAATATACTGTCTCTAATGATATATTTAACTCTAAATCAATAATCTATGTTTGTTTATCTCAACTAATATATATTAGTTGAATTATTCCAACTACCACATTTACAAATTTAGATGAATTTTTAAATCTTTTTAAGTTGTTAACCTTACCTTTTGAATTTGAAATGTTCATTTCAACCAATAAAAATGAGGTTAAAATAATATGACAAGAGATATTTGTAGAAAAAATTAATTGAAGAAAATCAATAAAAAAAATTTTAAAATAGAAAAAAATAAATATTTAATATTCTGAAAAAAAGATTAAAAATAATAACCATTTATAAATATTATTTTCTATGTGAAGAACATTAATAAAAATTTATCAATCACAAATAATAATAACATAAAATGTCTTTATTTATATCAATCAAATTTATATTAAAAAAATAGTAATGTAATAGTAATATAACAAGTGAGAATTAAATCGAAAGTTTGGTAGAACAAGAGGACCACCTTTGCTTGTATTTCAATTTAAAAATCAAACAAACAAAATCTGTCAGATTCTGCAATAAAATCTGTCAGGATCTTCCTTTCCAAACTGTCAGATTTTCTTAGAGGATTTTGTATCTCCTCGAATATGATGTCCACCCTTTTTAAATCTGACATCCTCATTCACATCTTTTTCATCATCCCTCTTTCTTTATTTCCTCAAACATTCTTAACTTCATTCTTGTCTTCTACTTTCAATTTTTCACTATTCATATTATGGCACAGTTTCATGTTTTGGCTGTTGATGATAGTGTTATTGATAGAATGCTGATTGAAAGACTCCTCAAAACCTCTTCATTTCATGGTAATTATTTACATATTACTATCTGTTTCAAACCGTAGTGTAAGATCTGACACTGCAACATATGTCGCATGTTAATAGATCTGTCACCGCAGTTTCAAATATATTTTTATTATTATTATAAATTTTTTACATTAGTATTTGTGACATAAGATGTTTGCGACAAATAACCAAATTATTATATAGTTTGTATATTATGTCGCATGTTGATGAATCTGACACTGCTCTTTTAAACATATTTTTATCATTAATATATTTTACATTAGCATTTGTTTAGAACCATAGTGTAAGATGTTCGCGACAGATGTTTCAAGTTATTATATAATTTGGAACATATGTCGCGTATTGATGTTTCGAACATGTTTTTATTTTTAATCTTGATGCAAAATTTAATTTGTTATGTTTTGTGATTATAGTTACTGTGGTTGATTCTGGAAGTAAGGCTTTGAAGTTTCTTGGTTTGGTTGAAGATGAGATGAGGAATGAAAAGGTTTCATCTATGGCTACGGAAACAGATCAGGTACAATTCCGTTGCTAAATGATTAGATTAATTGTATAATACATATGGTTTAATTTAAACATTTTTAATGAATAAGTTTTGAATGATTATGATGTTAATCCTTAATCATTTTGCTTAATTGTTCTTGCAGGTTGTGGAAGTGAATCTGATTATAACTGATTATTGTATGCCAGGAATGACAGGCTATGATCTGCTGAGAAAAATCAAGGTAAATATATTCATAGGTTATTTGAAAAGTGCTATTGCTGATATTTATGTAAAATTAATTTAGTTTTGTATTTCATGAAAAAATTTCTATTATTGTTTTCAAATTTTGAATGCATCATAGAATTTGAAATGGTGGGATGTGATTATAGTTTTGTATTTTATAAAAAGAATTCTATTAATGTCTTCAAAATTTTAAATTTTGAATACAAATAGAATTTGAAATGGTGGGATCTGATTTCAGAATTAAATGTCATATATTTTCAAAATTTCAAATACTTACTGTATAATAATAATTTATGACCAAGATTTTAAATTGTGGTTCCCTCGCGATCTTTAATATTGCATAGAATCGAGATTAAATGCGGCCGTTATAACTGCAGAGCTGTTAAAATATTTATTTTTCCGCCAAAATCGAGGTTATAAATACTTTTTAAATCTTAATTATGACATCCTAATCCGGATACTTTTTAAAATGTTCAATATGACGGATCAAATTTGAAATCAATTACTATAAGTAGTGAGTTCAATTTCAGATATCGATACATAAATAACTCTATAAATAGAGAGGTCTATTTTGATCGGGTGAATTCTAGAGTCCAACTCGCCTAAAATATTTGTAATAAAAAATTTATAAGTAATCGGTGCGCATTATATATTTTATAAATTTCGAGGTCTTTTTTTGTTACGGATAAAAAAAATCAATTTTTATGATGCTACTCTTTACATAAAATAACTTGTACATTCTCTTATTTGATGCTAGAAAATTAATAAAAGTATACTAATTTGCAGGAATCTAATTCTCTTAAAGACATACCAGTTGTGATTATGTCATCTGAAAATGTTCCATCAAGAATCAACAGGTAAGAGAAATAAATAATTTTTCGCGAAATTTCAAATTCGGAAATTCGACAAGCCCTAACTTTCTCTTATTTTTTTTTAATTAAATCAGATGTTTAGAAGAAGGAGCTGAGGAATTTTTTCTGAAACCAGTTCAACAATCTGATGTAAACAAGCTGAAACCACATTTGTTGAAGACAAAAGTTAAGAATGTTGATGACCAAACCAACAACATAGGAAGGATAGAGAACAATAATAGATGTTACATTCAAAATTAGTGATAGTTACTTAGATAGTACTTGACATTTAAATCTTCTCTTTCTCACCAACATAAATTAGTGAGAAGAGTATGCTGATGAATAGGTCATTAGTAACTTAACTGAAGAGAGAATTTTTATTGAATTTTTGGTCTGACAAATTTTAATTTTTTTTCTCGCTAATGTTTATCTTTATTTTAGTGCCATATGATTGAAAACTTAATAATTTTTTTTTTTAATAAATCTTGATATCTGATATTTTGACCGACTAAAAGGTAACCAATTTCAACGTCCACTTGCGAAAGTTTTGTTTAAAGTCAGAGTTTCTGGTTTAAATCAAAAATTTCTAAAATAAAATTCTGTATGAACATATGCAAGCACAAAAATTATTTACACCTAAAAGAAATTGAACCTGAGATTTAATAAAAAACATATTGTCAGAACTCAAAATTTTAAGACTGAGGAAAATAAGAGTTAAGATAAAACAACTATTAATATTCTTGTAAGATTATGAGTAACATGGTTAGGTTGTCTCCTAATCAAACTAGTCAAATAATGTTGATTTAAAATTATTAAAGTGATAATTTTTTATACAATCCACCACTAGCATATCATTCAATAATACGATAGTTCAAAGAATAGTCGTTTCCTGCATCCAAGTAAAGACTTGAAGTGGGCTCATGACAGCCTTGTTGTGGGTATGGGTGGAGGGAGAAGAGAGATTTCCTAATAAAAAAATTTGTCTTGCAGATACAAATTCTCCATTTTCATTTTACATTCACACATACTTATTCAAGTGCGGTGTGTCATTAATAGTATGGAGAGATATTTTTGTGTGGTTGGATTTACAAAATATGTTGGAGTTGGAAGGTATTAATCATTTGGAGCAATTCATGTTAGTTCTTAAAGGGAAGATTAAAAAGAAGAATGTGTGTCTTATTTAGTTGGCAATGATATAGACGGTGTGAAATACGAAAAACAAAATAATATTCAACGATGAGTTGTGTGTCTTAGACGATATTATTTCAAGTATCAAAGTAGTGTTGTGGATTTGGCAAGCTATTGGCACGAGAGGGGGAAGATGTTTTTCATTCTATAATTGGCTCCAGACTCCCTTAGATTTTATCAATTTTAGTGTAAGTTTTGTTGATCGTATTCTATGTATCGGGTTTTATGTATCGGGTTGAGTACCCTTTATACACAATATTAATGATAATCTAAATTTGCTTAAAAAAAAAACTTATTGTTGTTGAAACTTTGGGGTTTTGGATTGTCTCGTTAGAACCCTACCTCCATTATTCCATCATTCATTTTTGTAAATTTTAGAATTGTTTGAGTATGGCAAACCTAAGGAATACAAATTAATATATCCCCATTCTAAATCTTAGTGATTTATAGATTAGCTGATTGTTGGGAAAGTTGGTAGAATAATTCAAATTATTTCAGAAGAATTATTCAAAATTTCAAACTCACTAAACTTTTTTGATGCGTGGAGGCGAAGAACAATGATAACCAAATAATGGTATAAAGCAACAAAATAAGCTGTCAAAAGTGAAAGAAAAATTATAACAAGGCAAAAGAAGATAAAAGACCAAAAATATAATAATTTGTTTATCAAGTTCGATCAAATAATCTACTCCGAAGGAGAGAGCATTTATTTGATTCATTATACTTCTAAAATTAGTTTCAAAGCATTACAATTGAGTTATAAAAAATAGTCACCCAAATTTATAAGAGCAAACCCTATTTTCTAGCTAAATATTTTTGAATCTTCAACTCTCTATATGAATCCCACAAGTGTAGGTGAAACTCATAGAGATAAAAATGCAAATTTGTCTTCTCTTTTTTAGTGTGTCTATTTCTAACACATTTAATATTTCTCTTCTTCTCTAGAACAACTTTTTGAGTGTTAATCCATCTGAGATTCACTTATTTTTGTTGCACTTTGATCTTGTGTAATTTGTTCTTGTTTGAATAAATTAGAGAGAGTTGGTAGATTAATATTGTAGTGTTTTTCATAATTAATCAAGCTCATGATATCAATCAAGAACCAATACTCATTCATCTAGAAGTTAGTGAGAACCTTGTGCGTGTATGCGTGTGTGTTTCTCTCACATACATCTAGTCTCTTGACTAACACCTTGTGATTTTGAGTGTTTGTGAGATTCTCTGATACTATTCATCATCTTCATACTTAGTCATTTTTCATTATTGTGGACCTTCATCTCTAAAGATTGAGTGTTGAGGGAGACTAATGGTATATTAGGGTATCTAATTTTTTTTGTGTGAAGTTTGTTGTTTGTAACAAGTGTAGGTATTATTTCTTGAATGCAATTTGATCTTTATTGTTATCTATCAAGAAGAGAGTTTTAGTACACTCCATGGAAGACTTTGGCAAAACATAGTACAAATTGTTCGCAAGGAGGAGTTCTAAATGTCCAACTTTGGTGAGATTGTAGAAAGGATTGTAGCAGATAAAGTTAGGAGTTGTCCAATTAATGCTTAGCTAATGACAATCGCTCAGACAAAAAAATGATGGATCAGCTGGATTGTCACACATGAATACTTGGAGCGGGTTATTGTGGACATATAGGTTAATGGATCAAGATCTTTGGAGATCTTGTTTTTTGTTAGCAGTTTGAGTGTCTGCATCAACCGAGGGAATTATCGTGTGATAGTTAGTTGTCATTAAAATGCTTGTATCAAACTTATCAAAATAGTCGAAGATCGTGATTATTTTCCAAAGATTTTTAATACTATTGAAGAGTGGAGTAGGCAAAGCAATAATGAATGTCAAACCATTATATATATTTGTGTATCTTTTCCTTCTTCGCTTATCTCCTTTAATTTTCTAGCATTCATTAATATCGTTTTTGTGTTAGGGCATTATTGTATTGTTTGTATGTCATATAGGTTAGACTCTGCTTATAAGGACTTAATGTGTGAGCTTAGGTCTGAGATGCATAAATTTATTGGATTATCACAGAGCCAATTATTTTGTGAATGAATATCTTATGTAAAATTTTTTTTGGATAAATATAGGTTACCCCCTGCCATATAAGCGAGATTCGAGTTATCCCCTTTATTTTTATTTTTTTTGGATTGCGAAACCAGCTCACTAAATTAATTGCAATGTTGCATACTTATTTCGAAAGTTCCTCTACAAGTGATAAGAAGCGGCCCAATAGAATTAAAAAGAAGGCTGTTTGGCTAAAGGACTTCGTATAAACTAGGGAGGGAGGTCCATTTAGTATTTTTTATCAAGTTGTTTATTTATGTTTTATCTATTTCAGCCCATGGCCCATGTAGTAGAACAAACCCTACTACTATTTAAACTTTGTATGCTGCCATATTATGTCAAGAAGAAAAGTTGATTTTATCTTATTGTCTTTTAATGCTTTCTAGATCTAGGGTTATTGAACACATATCTATCATTGGTGCTTTCCTTTACCTTTCTCAAGCCCTCTCATGGCTCCCCCAAAACCCCCAAACCCCTCTTCTAAAGAGATTTTAGAAGAAGCTTTACAAATGTCCTCATTACAATTAAACAATGCTATGGCTGAGACACAAGAGCAAATGGATGTAAGATTTGCTCAAGTTCATGAAGATATCTCCAAACAAGTGGGTCAGCTGCATACAAGGTTAGAGAATGACAAAATTGAGGAAGAGTCAAAATACCAAGCTCTTATGGCAGCTCTGCAGAAAATTTCCATACAAAAAGAACTACAAGCTGCTACACCTACCCATTCTGCACATTCTGGTGGCAGCACATCAGGTATACAACCCTCTTCCTTATCTTTTGGGTCACCTACTTTAACCCATGTGATCACACCCACCCACTCACCCATTACCCACACCGCTAACCCGACCCATTCTGTTTTCAGACCACCCGTAACCCACACTTTTTCCCCCACTCAGCCCACCATATCTATACCCCCAAATTTTCACGCTATACCCCCACCTCCACCTTTTATTCCATACCCCCCATACACACCCCAATCTGCATTTGTCCCAATCACACAACCAGACCCATACCATCAGCTAGCCCACATACCCCCATTACCCCCTTTTCGTTCACCAAAACTTGAATTGCCTTTATTTGATGGGTCCAATCCATTGGAATGGTTATTTCAAGCGGATCAGTTTTTTAGTTTTTATAAACTTCCACCAGAAAATCGTTTATCTCTTATTTCATTTTATATGAAGGGTGATGCTTTAGGTTGGTTTAAGTGGATGCACCAAAATCGTTTGTTAACTGATTGGGTATCTTTCACAAGAGCTTTAGAATTACGTTTTGGTCCTTCTACTTTTGAAAATCATCAAGCTGAATTATTTAAATTAAAGCAAACTGGTTCTGTTATGGAATATCAAACGAAATTCGAGCAACTTGGAAACCAAGTGGTGGGACTACCTGCAGTAGCAATTCTAAATTGTTTTATCTCTGGCCTAGATATGGATATTCAAAATGAATTGGCTATCCATAAACCCACATCTATTTCCCAAGCAATTGGGCTGGCCAAATTAATTGAGTCTAAACTCAAAGAGTCCAAACAAAAGTTCACTAAACCTTTCTCAACTTTCCAAAAACCAATTCCCACACCCCCAACCACCCAGAATTTCAAACCACAACCTTTTTCGGCCCAGCCCAATCCTACTACTCAAAAAAGCCCCAACCCACAACAACATAAATTTCCCATCCGCAAGCTTACCCAAGCCCAACTACAAGAGAGACGAGCCCAAGGCCTTTGTTTCAATTGTGATGAGAAATTCATCACGGGACATAGATGTTCCACAAACAGATTTTTCATACTCTTGGCTGATGAGGAGGGAGTGAGTGTTGAACCAGAAAATTTAAATTTGGAAGAACCTCCTATGGAGGCAGACTTTAGTGATACTTACTTCCAATTATCCCCTCAAGCCCTAACAGGTCATTACCACCCACAAACATTAAAATTCAAAGGAAAAATCCATGGGTTAACCGTTATGGTTTTGGTAGACACGGGTAGTACTCACAACATTATGCAGCCCCGAATTGCTCAGCACCTCAACCTCCCCACTACCCCAATCAACCAATTTTCTGTCATGGTTGGCAATGGATCCCACCTTCAATGTGAGGGAATTTGCAACAATGTTCAAATCCTGCTTCAAAATAAACCTTTCACCCTGCCATTTTATTTACTACCGATTGAAGGTGCTGATATTGTTCTAGGAATGGCTTGGCTTAGAACACTTGGACCCATTCAAGCAGATTTTTCAATCCCCTCTCTCACTTTTCAACATCAAAACACTCCCCTAACTCTCACCGGTGATCCCAACTCAACCCCCATAAATACCTCATTCCACCAATTACGCCAACTCATCCACACCGATGCCATTGCCTCTTTTCACTTATTAATAATGGAACCTATTCAGAACACTCCTCCCACAACTAAACTACCAGCTTCGGCCCCACCTAACCAAACCTTATTACCCACCCCCCTTACAAGACTTTTGACCAATTTTCAATCAATTTTTCAACAGCCAAAAGGCCTTCCCCCACCTAGACCGCATGACCACCATATAAACCTTCTGCCCAATACACCACCCATCAATGTGAAACCCTACCGCTACCCTCATTCAAAAAAAGAAACCATGACAAAAATGATACAAGAGATGCTTCAAGAAGGCATAATCACACCTAGCACTAGCCCTTTTTCATCACCGGTTTTATTAGTCAAAAAGAAAGACGGAACTTGGAGATTTTGTGTTGATTATAGAGCATTGAATGCGGTAACAGTAAAGGACAGATTTCCCATACCCACTATTGATGAACTATTAGACGAACTCAGTTCAGCTACCATTTTTTCCAAGATAGACTTGTGTTCAGGATACCATCAGATCAGATTAGCATCAAAAGACACGTATAAAACAGCTTTTCGGACTTTCGATGGGCATTACGAATTCCTTGTAATGCCTTTCGGCCTCACAAATGGGCCATCTACTTTTCAATCAGCTATGAACGACTTACTTCGCCCTTTCCTACGAAAATTTGTTCTTGTTTTCTTTGATGATATTTTAATTTACAGTGCTAATTTTGAGGAGCATCTAACACATTTGCAGGTTGTTTTCGAGTTGTTACAAAAGCAGGCATTTTTTGTGAAGTTAGCTAAATGTGTTTTTGCAGCAAGACAGATTGAATATTTAGGACACATTATTTCAAAAGGAGGAGTCGCACCTGATACTGATAAAGTGAAGGCCATTTTGGATTGGCCAGCACCACGTTCACTCTCGACGCTCCGAGGTTTCTTAGGCCTTACCGGGTTTTATCGCAGATTTGTTAAAGGTTACGCCACTCTCGCCGCTCCCCTCACCGATTTATTGCGTTCCACTAATTTCAACTGGAGTACAGAGGCTACCAAGGCCTTTACAGAACTGAAACAGAAAATGACCGACATGCCGGTCTTGGCTTTACCAGATTTTACAAAAGAATTTTCAATTGAAACGGATGCTTCTGGTGTAGCCATCGGTGTTGTTCTGTCCCAAGACGGTCATCCCATTGCTTTCTTCAGCAAGATGTGTCCACGTATGCAAGCTTCTTCGGTGTATGTTCGAGAAATGTTCGCCATCACAGAATCTGTAAAGAAGTGGCGTCAGTATCTCATTGGTCAACGATTTCATATATATACAGATCAAAAGAGCTTAAGAAGTCTGCTACTACAACGCATTCAAACACCAGAACAGGAAAGGTGGACAGCAAAGCTACAAGGATTTGATTTTGATATTTCATACAAACCTGGAAAGTCGAATCTTGTCGCGGATGCTTTAAGCAGAAAGTTTGAACCAGAACCAGCAATCCTATTAGCTCTTTCATCTCCTCTTCCAGACTTGCTGCACACCTTGAAACATTTTTACAAAAATGATACAGTTGGTCAAAACTTATTGCAGTTAGCAACTCAGAAGTCTCCAAACAACAATTACAGTGTGTGCCATGGTCTACTATATTACAAACAAAGACTATTCATACCTGATATTGCTGATTTGTGACAACAGGTACTACTTGAATATCACCAGACACCAACAGCTGGCCATTCCGGCGTCAAGGCCACTTTAGCAAGATTGCGAGCTTCCTTTTGTTGGCCGGGGGTGTACCTCGAAGTTAAAAACATGATTAAACAATGTTCCATATGCCAGCACAATAAATATGATACACAGAAAAAAAAGGCTTGCTGCAACCATTGCCAATTCCGAAACAAGTTTGGGAAGAAATAACAATGGATTTTATTACACACTTACCAAGTTCTTGCGGTCATACGACTATTTGGGTAATTTGTGATCGACTGTCGAAATTTGTGCACTTCATTCCTCTGCCCAACCATTTTTCCGCAAAAGACTTGGCAAACCGGTTCACAGTAGAGATCTTTCGTCTTCACGGAGCACCTAAAACAATAGTTTCTGACCGGGATCCCTTGTTTCTGAGCAAGTTTTGGAAGGAGTTCTTTAAGAATCAGGGGACGAGCCTGCAATACAGTACATCTTATCACCCTGAAACCGACGGCCAGACAGAAGTAGTAAATCGATCAGTAGAAACTTACTTACGCTGTTTTGCTGGGGATCATCCGCGTACTTGGCATAAATTTCTCCATTTAGCAGAATATTGGTATAACACATCTTTTCACTCAGCAATCCAGATGGCCCCTTTCAAAGCTCTCTATGGCCGTGATCCTCCAAGTATCTTAGACTATGTCAGCAACTCGGTTTCAGATGTAACTCTTGAAGATTCTCTGCAACAACAACAACAGATTTTGAACAACTTAAAAATACACTTGAAGAAAAGCAGAATCGCAATGGAAAAGCAAGCGAATATGAAACGAAGGCATGTTACCTTTGTGGAAGGAGACTGGGTCCTTTTGAAGTTACAACCATATCGTCAGAACACGGTGCACCGTCGAGAATCTCAAAAGCTTGCCCAAAGATACTTTGGCCCTTTTCGCATCATAAAACGTACAGGAACAGTTAACTACCTCTTGGATCTACCTTCTTCATCCCGCATCCATCCCATTGTTCATGTATCTCTGTTGAAAGCGTACCATGGAACACTTCCATCGAAGGATTTCCAACCACTTCCTTTGCCGGACATCGTCGATTTTGAAGTGAACTCGGATGAATTCTGTCACAAACAAAAACAATCAGATTCTAACACACAGACATCACAGAAGGCAGATACTAAGAATAACGAGACTTTACCATGTTCGGTTTCGTCGGAAACAGCACATGCAAGAGGAGAGGATACTGGTTTGCACAGTGCAAACAGTCAGCCACAGGATCTAGCACCGCAAGGAGATTTTGTTTTGAATGGTGAAGAGGAAAGGGTACCGAAAGTGAAACAAGTGAACAAGGTAGAGAGGCAAAGAAAGAAAGGGGATCTGAAAAATGTTTACAGAGAGAGAGAGTTGTTGGATTCGCAAAGTACACTACTTGGTGATATGGAGAAAGTCTCGGTGATAACGTCTTCTAATAACCAAAAGACAATTAATGGTACTTTAATTGGGAAAGATTCGCACGCTTCTCAGAGAACAGCTGGTTTCACTGCCCAAGGTGATAAGTTTCAATATTCCAACCAATCAGAGGCCAGGAATCAGATTCTTCCTTATCCTCCAACGGCTAGCAAATCCCACAAGCACGTGGGTCTGTCTCCCCACGAGGACAGCTACTCTCCACCGAAATCTCACTTGCAAGGAGGAATGGGTGGGTTTCCAATTTCTCACGGCCCAAATACCATTCTGGATCCATCGGAGTCTTTTCCAATGAACCTTGAGGGCAAGGTTCTTTTTGGGCCCGGGAGTAATGATAAGAAGCGGCCCAATAGAATTAAAAAGAAGGTTGTTTGGCTAAAGGACTTCGTATAAACTAGGGAGGGAGGTCCATTTAGTATTTTTTATCAAGTTGTTTATTTATGTTTTATCTATTTCAGCCCATGGCCCATGTAGTAGAACAAACCCTACTACTATTTAAACTTTGTATGCTGCCATATTATGTCAAGAAGAAAAGTTGATTTTATCTTATTGTCTTTTAATGCTTTCTAGATCTAGGGTTATTGAACACATATCTATCAACACTAGTAAGAGACCCGTGCTGTCGCACGGGTATTTGTCTATTTGATGTAGTATATTTTGAATAATATGAAAGTCAATATTAAATGCCGCTATGAACAATTTTATTAATTATTATATAAATTAATAAGACATGAAAAAATATAAATTTTGATAGAATGAGGAACGTTAATTTAAGATTCATTAAACATAATATAGATGAAATGTATATGTATATAGTAGCTATGTAAAAAAAACATGAAAATGCAATAGTGATTCATATCTTAGGTCATTCGATAAGGTTAGGTTGTTGGTGATTTACAAATATGACTAACTACTATAAGTATTTACAAATATCACTGATACTTATAAATATGTACAAATATTTTGTTGATTAAAATAAAAAAGTATCGTGGTGAAAGTGACCCGTGAAAATAGTGAGTTTAAGTGATAAAATTCTCAGGAGTTAGTAAAAATTACATCAAGTCCATTATCTAAGAGTTTTCTACAAACATGTAATTAGTTTTAAAAACAGAATTGATAAAAACTTAAAACTCTAGTATCTTTTATTGAGTTAAAGGTTAAAATGATATGGTAGTGATAATGACTCGTGCGTCAGCCCGGGTGCATTATTTGTGGTGTACTATTTTTTGAACGATAGGAAAATGTGAAGTAAAGAAGTTTGACCAAATTGCATATATAAAATGAAAATTAACCATCAAAAAAAGTTTTACTAATAAGATATCAGTAATATGAAAATTAGATTCTAAGTTAAAATAATGATCCACAAAAAAAGTTTAAGATAGATCAACACGGGTAAATTCATTTATATCTTTGATCATTTGATAAGGTTTGGTTGTTTGTGATATATAATTGTTATAATAAAATCACTAATAATTGAAAATATTTAAAAATAAATATTTAAAAAATTAACAACATGATAAATCCAATATATTTAATAACATTAACTATTTACAAATATTTTATTGATTAAATAAAAAAGGTATTTTGATAATAATGACTCGTGATAATAACAAAGGCACTTATAAAGTGAGTCATTAAAATATAATAACAATAATTTTTTTTAATGTATCATATATTTGACCCGTAGAAATGAAGCCGAAGGTATATAAATCCATTTGAAATAGAACCAAGTTTTTGAGAAAATTTTAAAATTACTGACTGGATTGGTGATGAAATTATCTTTAGCAGTATATATTATAAAAGTGATGTATTTTTAGAACTATTAAAAAGGTTGAAGCATTTTGCACTTGCGGTATTTTTTGTACTAACAGGATTAGAAAATTAAAAGAAAAAATAGTAATACAAAGGTTCGTTTTCATATCTATTTTTTAAAACTTAAATATTATAATATAAACTTAGATATAAACTTAGATATATTTACATTAAAAAACAAATTCACAGCTATAATATTATGCTCTACAATATCAAGATTCTTAATCATTGCAACTTCATACTATCAATGGAACTAATTTTCTTATGATATCAAAAAATAAAGAAAAATATTGTATATGTTTTCTTACACGGGAAAGAAAGGAAGGAAAAAGATGTACAATCAATGACATAAAATATAATGAATGCCATAGACAAAAGGCATCAATGTCATAAAATATAATGAATGTCATAAAATATAATGAACACACTCTTACTATTTGATAACCAAAAACAATTATCTACATTGATAATAATAAGATAAAATTTACATCTACAATACACTGTAATTAATGTCATAAAATATAATAGCAGTATATGTTTACCTGCAACAGATGAGTATTTTAATTTGTGAAGAATTAAAATAGTTAGTAGACAAAGATAGTGCAAACAAATATCATATAGCTAGTATTGATGACATCTATTGAATTTTGTGAACCAACATTATGCAGAAACTTAAGAGGCAAATCAAATGATATACTAAAAAAAGATATAAACAAAGGGACTACTAAAAATCAACATAAAGGTTCCTCCTTTTAATTTGTTAACAACCCATTTGGTTCCTCCTTCAATGCTGCTTGACAGTGACTACTAAAAATCAACATAAAGGTGTTAATATAAACATCAATCAACAGAAGTGCAATTGAAAATGATAGCAAACATTAAAGTATATGAGCAGAGATATGCAATAACAAAAATCAGCAACATATATTCGTAGTTTTCAGTGACAGTTTCAGCAACATATAAATCGAAATGGCTAGAACTCGGACAATGTCAACAAATCCGACAAAGGCGTAAGCTGCTGTGAAATCAGTAAAAAAACAATATAAACCATTATAAAACTTAACAAAATTGACAGATTCAACACCAAACAAAAATTATAAAACAAAACAAAAATAACACCAAACAAAAATTAGATCAACTATTTAGATCTAAAATTTTAAATAATAAAACTGAACAACAAAAGAGAAAAAATGAATAACCAGTGTTAGGACTGTCAGCAGCTTTTTTTCCCAAAGTTTTCTTCCCGTTTGAGCGTCTTTGCATTTCAATCTACAAAACAAAACAAAAAGAACACGAAATAAAAATTAAATCCAACTATTCAGATCTAAAATTTTAAATCGATAAAACTAAATAGCAGAGAGGAAAAATGAATAACCAATGAACCTATTCATAAAAACATAAACTTTATTCATAGAATCATAAACCTATTCCTAAAGACATAAGCATACATGGTGAAGTAAAAACGACCTAGTTTATAAAACTAACCTATAAAAAATGGTTTACGAAAATGGATTTGAGATGAGGATTACGAAATGGGTTCGATGAAGCATTCTCTGAAACCTGCAATCACAAACACACACACAAAAATTGACCAAACCGAATTTTAGAATCTATATGCAATGGAAAAAAAAAAGAGAAAATGTGTGACGGCGGGAAGGTGATTCCGTGCGATCTGGGTGTGCAACAGCGGGATGGGTGTCTGTGGCATTTTTTTCTTCATATTTTTAGGGTTTGAGGAGAGAGAAGAGAGAAGGAGAGAAAGAGAGAGAGAGAGAAAAAAGAGTTGTGTTCTTGAAAATGAAGAGTGAGAAAGAGTGATTCTATTTCGTTGCAAAGGATTTTGTTTGGTTGGAGAGAAAAGGTTTATGCAAGTCTAAAAAAATTGACCAATGAGAACACAACATTTGGCATGTTCTATTTTTTATTTTGTTAATTACATGATTAACCTTTTGTATGGGTAAAGAAATTATAAGGGAAGGGCAAAATGGACAGTTTGGACAATTTCTTAGTATTGGGTAGATAGTAGAAGTCATTGAAATAACGTGTCAGTTGTGGAAATTTCTTGCTTTTTTCGGTATTACTGTTTTCTCCCTGTTCAGCCTGAGTTGACTTCACTTTATCTCTCTGCTCACGCTACTCAAGTTTTCACTTGTTCTTTCTGTTACTTCATTCCGCTTTCCAAACCAGGTAATTTTCTTTATTCAGTGCTCTTTTTGGATTAATTATCATAAAATGATTCTTCAGCATCCCAATTTTGATGCATTTTATTTGGTTTCTGTGTCTAGTTTATACTCTTAGACACAGTATTTGTATTCTGATGTTCTAATAATCAGTTATAGAGTAAATCTCCAATTTATTTGCTCAAGTGTTTATATATAGTGCATGTTTGGTTCTAAGGTGAATTTAGTTGATTTGGAAACAATTGTTTTACTTGAAAGTGAATCTATAGTGATTTTATGTTTGATTACATTTTCTTGAAAGTAAGCTAGAATAATAAATTTCAGTTTAAAAATCATCAATTTTAGACTCAAATGATATAAATTTTATCTTCAATTTAGATCAATTTGGAAGATAAAATCAATATAATTCAAAATTAATTTTACACTTTCAGAATCAATTTTAGCTACTTTAAACGTGGAACCAAACATAGACTTAATTCTAGAGTAAATACCTAAGTTTCTCCAACAATATGTGTACTTACACAACTTAATTCAAGAAAATACGGGCTTCAAATCTTGACTAACAAGCGAGAAAGTTGACATTGAGAAAGCTTGTTCTTCTTTCAACAAGAGGATGAATGACTGATCCTCCAAGTCAAGCGCACTAGCGCACTTTGCCATGGCTTTCTCTAATAGGAACTCGAACACCGTTGCTTGTTTAGGTTGAGCGGCTTGAAGTACAATTCGTGGTCTTAGGTTGAGCGATTTGAAAGTATACGATATCAAATCTCTGAGATTTTAGTAGAATTTAACCAAGCTAAATTTTACATATTTGAGACTACTTACTATTGTCATTACTTTGCCAATATATTAGTTTTACTCATGCTATTGTTAAACTCAATTTGCCAAAGGATGGAAGCCCTTGCTGTTACAGTCTTGCAAAAGTTGGGCTCTTCAGCTTACAAAGAGCTTTGGATCGTTTGGAATCTAAAAAAGGACATTGAAAAAATGAAGAACACAGTATCTATGATAAAATCCGTGCTCCTCGATGCAGAGATCAAGGCCAATAATCATCAAGTTCGTAATTGGTTGGAGGAGCTGAAAGATGTACTTTATGATGCAGATGATTTACTTGATGATTTTTCCATTGAAGCTTTGAGAAGAAAAACGATGTCTGGAAACAAAAAAGTACGAATTTTCTTCTCTAAATCAAACAGTATTGCCTATGGTCTTAAATTGGGCCATCGAATGAAAGCAATTCAGAAGAGGCTAGATGACATTGCTAAAAATAAGCATGCACTGCAACTAACTGACCGCCCTATGGAGAATCGAATTGTATATAGGGAGCAGAGACAAACTTACTCTTTTGTGAGTAAAAATGAAGTTATTGGAAGAGAAGATGAAAAGAAACGTATTAAGCGTTATCTACTAGATATCTATGCAACCGATAATGTTTCTGTAATTCCCATAGTCGGGATTGGAGGATTAGGTAAGACCGCTCTTGCTCAACTGGTCTACAATGATAATGATGTTCATAAGCATTTTGAGCTAAAAATGTGGGCGTATGTTTCTGATGAATTCGATATAAAGAAAATAGCTCAGGAGATCATTGGAGAGGAAAAGAATAGTCTGATGGAGCAAGTGCAACAACAACTTAGAGACAAAATTCGAGGGAAGAAGTTTTTGCTTGTGTTAGATGACATGTGGAACGAGGATCGTGAACTGTGGCTTAAATTGAAGAGCTTGTTCACGGAAGGAGGAAAAGGGAGTATGGTAATTGTTACAACGCGTAGTCAGACTGTGGCAAAAATAGCGGGCACACATCCGCCTCTTTTCTTAGAAGGTCTGGATTCCCAGAAATCTATGGAGCTGTTCTCTCGAGTGGCATTCGGCGAGTTAAAAGAACAAAATGATTTGGAATTGTTAGGTATAGGGAGGGACATTGTTAAAAAATGTGCTGGCATCCCTCTTGCTATCAGGACTATTGGAAGCCTTTTGTTTTCTCGAAATTTGGGAAGGAGTGATTGGCTATATTTCAAGGACGTTGAGTTTTCGAAGATAGATCAACACAGCGACAAAATATTTTCAATCCTTAAACTGAGTTATGACCATCTTCCCTCGTTTCTAAAAAAATGCTTTGCTTATTGTTCGTTGTTTCCAAAAGGTTTTGTGTTCGGAAAGAAGACTCTCATTCAGTTATGGGTAGCTGAGGGGTTCATTCAACAATCGAATGATGTTAGATTTGTAGAAGATGTTGGTCATGAGTACTTCATGAGTTTGCTGTCAATGTCCTTCTTTCAAGATGTCATTATAGACGAATGTGGCGGCATAAGTACTTGTAAAATGCATGACCTTATGCATGATCTTGCACGGTTAATAGCTGGGAATGAATATGTAGTGCTTGAAGGAGAAGAAGCAAATATTGTAAACCGAACGCGTTATTTGTCGTCTCCTACTTCATTACCGGTTGCACAGACATCATCATCTTCTTACAAGTTAAGAACATTTCTTTTGCATCCACAAATGAATGCAAGCAATTATATGCGTCAGTCATATTTTGTTTCCTTCTTAGGCCTAAAGTTGTTGCGTGTGTTAACACTTTGTGGATTGAATATTGCCGCAATCCCAAATAGTATTGAAGAGATGAAGCATTTAAGATATATTGATCTGTCACAGAATAATGTACTTCAAAATCTTCCGTCGGGCATTACCAACCTGCAGAACTTGCAAACTCTAAAACTTTCTCAATGTTCTGAGCTCAAATTATTACCAAAAAATTTCAATAAAAGTCTCAGGCATCTTGAGTTGAATGGTTGTGTGAAATTGAGATGTATGCCACAAGGGATAGGACAGTTGAATAATCTTCAAACACTAACACTTTTTGTTCTGCACAAAACAAGTACAAATGTAAATGAGCTCGGCGAGCTAAATAACCTTCGAGGGAGATTAGAAATAAAATGCTTGGATTTCCTGAGAAAGAGCGCTGCAGAGATTGAATCGGCTAAGGTACTTCTTGAGAAGCGACACCTTCAACAATTGGAATTGCGGTGGAGGTATGATTATGATTTTAATATATCTTCACCACAGACGATTAGGGACGAATCATGGTTGGAAGATGAGATGATTCTAGAAGCCCTGCAGCCACACTGCTCACTTCAAAAACTAGTTATAGACGGATTTTGTGGCAAAAGGTTACCAGACTGGATATGGTCTCTCTCGTCGCTCATGGTTCTTGAGTTCCACAACTGCAATGGTTTGACATCACTACCCGAAGAAATGTGTAATCTTGTTTCTTTACAGAAACTTTGCATGTATAACTGCTTACCGTTGGAGGAAAGATGTGCAAGACCCTATGGCGAAGACTGGGAAAAAATATCTGGCATCCGTGAAGTTGTGATCCGTCCTGTGATACCATCGCTACTCAAGTATTTTACATGAGTCAAAGTCTTTCCGCAATCATGTAGTTGGTTCTGAATCTACTCTTTCATTTCAATCAACATTTTGACATTGGGATGATGGCGCAAATTTTCATGATTGCGGTAACTTTCTCTAGGCCTTCATGCCTAACTTTTAAATCTGATTGTAGCTGAAATCTTCCTCCACTGAAGCTGTGGCTATGCTCGATCGATTGTGATCTCTTCTTTCACCTAGAGGTTTTGGTTTTTTTACTGATTACTCATTCTATGTTATAGTTTGCTTCATCATGATGAATATAATTTGTTGAATATGAAAATCACAAATGTTAGGCTTCTTGCAAATGCTTGCTAATGATTTCAGTATTTCACTTTATGTGTTGTGCTTCTTTTAATACATTAGAAAACATTACAAATCTAGTTAGGGTGTTCAATGGATCAATCAATGTGAACACAATTACTTAAATAATGAACCAATATATTAATCATTTACCAACACAATCAAATTTTTTTTAATTGAAAATTTTCTTAAACACTTATACCAAACACAATATTGTGTCCGGATAAAACTAGAATATTACAAATCACTGCACTAGCAGGAAGCACCTTTAAACAAAAAGCAAAACATACATGATACAAAAGGGAAAAAACACAACTTAACCATACATAAGGAAAAAAACAACTTGGCCACACATGTTACAAAAGGTACATATAAAATAAAACATTGATATTAGAATTGAGAGTGCTTGAAATACTATAAGGAAAGTGTTCCGTACACGATTCTAGCCTCGATTCCATTCGGTTTAAATTATTGTTCTCACAATCTTATAGTATTTTCAAATAATGGCTATTAAGGCTTCCGTTTCAAACATCATAAGATAAATTATTGTATCGTCGACACATTCTAAATGCAGGAAGAATCTAGCTTACGAATTCGAGTAAGTTTTTATTATTTTTCATTTAATATTGAAACATTATTGAATAGAAAATGAAGGTCTTGAAATGATATATTGGGTTCTATCATGAATATAGCGTTGTATATGTTTGGTTATATTGATTTTTTTTTTTTAACTACTGCTCACATTATTTATTACATGGTATTAACTACTTTAAAGAGTATTTTGAAACATTTAATACTCGTTAGTAAAAGGATTATTTATGATTTTAATATTATTTATCAATTTGTTTATCCTTTTGATATTCTCACAGTGGCTGTAGTTTCAACTTTGCTATGTCATGTAGAATTCTTTTTGAATCAATATATTAGAGTAGTTATTCTTTCTAAAGATGATTGGAGTTAAAAAAAACTATTGAAATGGTGCTAATTGTATATTTTTTGTGTTTTCTTCTTCTTTGAAATAATTGTGTCTAAATGGAATATATCTTCAATGGTTGTTTCTCAACAGAATATAATTTTTCTCAATCTATTATGTTCTAAAAATTGCAATGTCTATAAAAAAAAAGAAAATTCAGTTTGAGAGATACCATCTGTTCTCTAAACAATGCGCTGCATCATCAACAACCCTTAAAATATATATATATATATATATATATATATATATATATATATATATATATATATATATATATATATATATATATATATATATATATATATATATATATATATATTATATGCTGTAGGAAATTGAAATAATATGGATATATACGTTGCGTAACGAAACGGTGTCCCCAAGCAGTGTAGTGTAACGAAACAGTACATATATATATATATACATACTAACTTTGCATAAACCTGTTAGTTTATTTATCCTTCTTAAAAGATGTTTTAGTATATGTATATATATGCATAAAATATATATTGTTCTAGTCTTAATAATTATATCTCTCAAATTATAGTTTTTTATTTGAGTATAAAGATATAGTAACAGTACATAATGTTAGAATTGTTTAAAATGATAAATTAAATTTTTTGAAACATTTATATGGAAGAGACATGAGCATATTAACTTATTAATTTGAAATTATCATCAAAATAGAAATGGTTAATTCATTACTGTGTATGATTTTAAATCTTGTAAATGAATTTTGATTTGGATGCTACGTGAATAATATTTTGTGAAACTTATTATTATAAGACATATAAAGATCATTCAAATATGATTCATAACGAGATGTAGAATTTTGAGAACCTTATCGTGGAGGATAAGGAATTTGAGATTCCTACATTTGAAGAACCTCGTGAGAAAGGTTATCCACAATTATTAAAACACAAACCGAAAGTTCGTCGATGATGGTTGAAAAACAACTCGAACTTAGGTTAAGAAAGAGAGTTCAAAAGACTCAGGATCTAAGACCGAACAAAATAAATTCTCGACTTATTTCTTCAAGTAGAAGGAAATAATGAGAATTTTGTTCTTAAGATTCCAATTATTCTTCAAGTAGGAAGATGATTCTAAGATTCATAATGAAGTAGTAACTTCAATGGAACCCTCCTTTTGGAAGGATGGTATCCAAGATGAAATAAATTCAATAATGTCAAACTATACTTGGAACCTGTCGATCTACTTAAAAGATCAAGATCCATTGGATGCAAATGAATGTTTAGAAGAAAGTATCATAAAGATGGTACACTAAACACCTACAAGTCTAGATTAATAGCCAAGTGTTTAGACAAAAGGAATGTGTTAATTATTTAAACACATATGCACTAGTAGCAAGGACGGCAACAATTAGAGTATTGTTTGCATTAGTTTTGCATGAACTTATAGTTCATCAAAAGGGTGTCAAAATGACATTCCTAAAATGGAGATCTCGATGAGGAGATTTACATGGAGAAATCAGAAGGTTATATACTTCCTGTTAATGAACAAATAGTGTACAAGCTTGTTAAATCCTTGTATGGATTAAAACAAGCACCGAAACAATGACAATAAAAGTTTGACTTTGTCATTGAAAGATTCTCCGATTAAGGAGGAGTTAGAGGGAGAATTTTTAATCTTATCAAAACAAGAATTCAAAGAGTTTGTCATCATCAAAAAGGGGGAGATTGTGAAGAATATATCTTATATATAGTTTTGATAAAGACAAAGGTTATCAAAGAAGAAAAAGGATCAAAAGTTTCATGCACGTCAATGATGAAGTTGATCAAGAAGGTTGAACATAGAAATTCAAGTGAATATTTGAGACAAGAGAATATAACTAAGGTACTCATTGCAATTCATAATATTTATTTTAAATTGCTCATAATTTTATCTCTCACTTCATCTAAAAACCTTCTTGCATCATCATGCATGATTATCTAAAAAGCTTCTTCATCCAATTCTTGTGATAAGTGTTTGTACACGAAGTTGTGTAAGAATATTGTGATATTCCTTTGTCTCTATGTTGATTACATGTTGATCATTAGCAACGAGATGAATGAAATCTTAGAAACAAAGAGGTTTCTAGCTTCCACATTCAAGATGAAAAATCTTGAAATAGTGGACACTATTTTCGATCAAAGTAAAGCGAAAGAGTGGGGGTTGAGAAAACCACATTCAAGATGAAAGATCTTGAACTAGTTGACACTCTTTTGGAGATCAAAGTAATGCAAAAATAGTGGGGGTTATGAACTTAGTCAAAGACACTTTGAGAAAGTTCTTGATAAGTTCAAACTATCACGTTTCAAGAAAGTGAATATTCAATTTGATCTTAGTGTCAAAATGATGATGGAAGAGATGTGGCTTTATTAGAATACGCAAGTGAAATTCGTGTTCTAATGTAATGTACTAGACCTGACATAGCATTTGCACTTAGTAAATGAGTAGATTTACTAGAAATCCAAATGGTGAGCATTGGAAGGCCATCACAAGGATTTTGATCATCTTTTAAAAGCCAAAATCTTGACCTCCGTTATGGTAAGTTTCCTGCATATAAGAAGGATATACCAATATGAGTTGGATATCGAGTGTTGGAGATCATATATTTACACTAGTTGGGGATGAGATTTCTTGGAAGATCAAGAAACAAATATGCAACACACTCTTGACCATGGATCCATAGTATGTGGATCTCGCTTCCACTGGTCAAGAAGTTGAATGGTTGAAGGACCTTCTGTTGGAAGTTCCATTGGCTAAAGACAATTTTTCAAAGGTGTTAACACAATGTGATAGTCAAACCAATTTATCAAGAGAATTCAGATATGTGTAAAATGAAAAGTCTGGGCACTGAGGCCTTAGACATTCTTTCGTGAGAAAATTGATTAGAGATGTAATCATCTCATTCACATATATACGATCGATCTATAATTTTGAATAAATCATTTACTAAACTACTGGCCAGGGATTTAGTAAAGATAACCTCAAGAGGTGTGAGGTTGAAACTCCTTGAATAAGTGTTCCAACAATGATAGCAACCCAATCTGAAGTTAATACATCTTAACCTAAGATTCAATGGGTAACAACAAGTCGTTGATTTGGAAGATGGTGCAACATTTTGTGACAATGTTGACTATTACATAATTGAGGGTTGAGTTTTTTTAGAAACTCTTAATGAAGTTCTATATCGAGGAGGATATGTATCTCAAGAAATAGAGACAAACTGAACTTCACCTATATGAATTTCAAGATGGTGCCGTCTTAAAGTGAGAGTTGGAGTTTCTCTCATAAAAAATTCATGAAAACAGGAAAAACACATGGCCATAAATAGTGCTAGGCGAGATATGTAGGCGAAGAACCTTTAAAGAGTGTGTGTATAGTAACGCCGGTCTGATCACATGGGATAACGGTTCAAAGCATAGCTACCTAACATTCCAATTAGGCTTTGCGTTGTCTTTACTAAGGTTTAGTTCAAATCGAAAGATACCTAACTGTATTAACACTCTTTTGTTTTTTATATTCTGGAATTGGACTTGTCACTATTAGAACAAGTGGGGGATTGTTGTAAATTATTAATAATAATTAATAATATGAGAGTGTTCCAAAATGACAAGGAAAATATGTTAGTTTTGAATTCGAAAGTTGACAACACTTCATGAAGTGTTGCAGAATGAAAACATACAACTCTTGGCCAAACTTTGTAACTTTTGGTAAGAGAGATTGTTTCACCAATGGTCGCTACCTTGTGAAACAATACCAATGTGGCCTATAAATAATTCATTCCGAATTCAGAAAATAACAATCACAAAAATACAAATCCTCTAGAATAATTCCAGAGCACTCTTCGCTACATTCGAGTTTTCGCCGGTCTTGCGCAAACTCGAGAAGGCTGAATTATCCTGGGTATTCCTGCGTAGAAACTCCAAGACAAATTGGGAGTGCTTGAAATACTATAAGGAAAGTGTTCCGTACACGATTCTAGCCTCGATTCCATTTGACTTGAATTAATTTTCTAACATTTGTCACATACAAATGTGACTTCTTGTGTGGCGGCTTATGCCTCGGTGGCTCTTTTCGTGGCGATTTTTGCACCGATGGCTCCTTCTGCGGTGGTTTATGCACCGGGGTCTCTTTCTGTGGTGGCTTATTCACCGGTGGCCCGTTCACCGGTGGTTAATAAACTTGATTAAGGTGATATTGAGAAAGTCCTTGAGGAACAAGGATAAGAGTAGCAAGAAAGAAAACTAGTGAGGACATGAAAATGGAAGCCATTACAAGTAGTGAATTTGGTTAGTGTGCATAAGGTATAGAGAATAACAAGGTTTTATAGGGGCCTCAATGAAAGTGGAAGGTATCAATTGAAGTTTAAAAAAGTTTATATGGATCATGTTTCAATTCTAGTGGTTTAATTTTGTACCATTTAGATGAATAAATTTTTTATTTAAAAGAATGAGATTGTTTGTTTCATAATAACGATGATTTATATTAAAATATGTGTAAATAATTTATGTAACTAATTTAACTACTATTACAAAATCAATGAACTCTAATAATTTATTTAATAGCAAAGTAAAAAGTATTTATTAAAATAAAATTGAAAAAAACAAAGACTTATAAGGAAGATACTAAAGTTGTTAATAGTACTAGAAGGGGTTTGGATCCTCTCCTTCAACATTTTCTCTACAATCCTCTCCTTCACATTATGTCTCTATCTCTCTCTAACATTTTCTCCTTCTTATTTTATTTATCATTTTTTTTAATTCTTTCTATACAATTGCATGTGTTTTTGTTGAAGGAGAGGGATGGATGGAAGGAGAGGATCCATTGTGGTACTAGAAGTGTGCATGAATTATAACTCTTCGCAATTTTTTCAATAATTTATTGTAAGTGCTTTTCTTCACCTAAAAAATTGTTTTTCCATTTTTTTTACTCTTTTGTTTCTAATTTGTTCATCTTAACATTCAATGACAGCATGTCATCACCTGCTTAGTTCCTTTTTATTTTGACAATAAATTCAAGAGTTCATACAATCACTAATCCACAATAGTGCTAAGAAAAATAAACTCCTATTTGGATCTTGACTTCTATACATCGTAATATCAAACTCTTCTGTGTAACCTTTACCATTCACACTTCTTGAATGTTCAAGCTTGACCAATTTGGTTACAATAGTTGTGTGTGACAATCACCCCATGACTCTACTGATTTCTTGAGTGATAAACTGTATGAATATTTGAGAAAAACTTTGCCTTGTCCGTAGCCTTCCACACAGTCATTACATAGGACAGTTGGAGAGAAAAACCTTCTTCTTGTCACTAGAATTTGTCAGAACCAATGACAACAACCTAAATTCTGTAAGCTTCCTAAAAATCTCAATCAAATCTTCTAGAACGATTAGTTTCTAGATGGCGTTTTCCTCAATCAATTACAAATCTCTCATGATCAAGATCTGAAATCAAAATTAGATTTTGAAGAAGAAAGAATTTTATTTGCAAGAGTTTTTTAACTTTCAAAAGTGAGAGGGGGTTGGTTTTACAAATTCACAATCTAGATTATAACTTAGTTTAAAAGTTGTGTATTGGTAATGAGATGATAAAATCATTTTATATGTGCTTGAGATTAAACACAAAAATGGATGAAAAAAGTTAGTTAGATTCGAGTCAATAGCATTTCATGATAAAGTCAAATGATGAGTGGCTCGAGTCACAAACAAGAAACTCCAATTTTCAAGTTTTTAAAAATAGTTTGAGATTTCACTTCACTCATTACTTGAATTGATATCACCTATGGTTCTTATTTTATTAACTCAAGCAATTGACTTTAACCATCATGATCAAATCTCAAATATAACAATTGATTTATGCATGTTTAAAACAAATCGATTCATACTTGATAAACAGATGTGCAATCATGAAAGAGACTTAATAGTCAATAATGTAAGACCCATCTAAACCCCTAGAAATTTTTGCGAGTAAATAATAAAAATTCAATCACAAATCACCAACAAACAAGGGTGTCACATCATTATACAAAACATCATAATAAAACATCCTGCACCGCAACACGGTTTTTCAAAATTATTTATGACAAATACCACATTAATAACAACAATAACACTTTAACTACTCGCAATAGAATTCATAGTCTCAAAAATCACTTCATTTACTTCATTAACATCAAAATATTTTTGGTCAATATCAAAAGAAATCATCGAATGTATTCAACATAGTAAGACTCATAAAATAGGTTTATCAGAACAATTGAACTTTAACTCAAGCGTTTCACACCCGATGTTATGATACCAGAGCAAGACCTCTAACAATAACAGAAATAAATGAATAACTCCAAGCTATCCTCAAACTTCTACGAGCTATTCTTAATTACCTGCAAGTTACCCACATATAGAGGTAACATTTCCAAGCAGTAAGAGTGAGTAATCACAAATCATTACAAAAGGTATAAGGAATAAATATAGTAATTACACAAAAATTATCAAAGATTCCACATATCATTACACTTCACATATATACTCACATTTTCACATCATTAATTCATCCACAACATCATCATGTCATCAAATTAACAATCTTCCCCAAGACATCATTAATTCACACATCATCAAAGCATTACATAATCAATCATTATGAAATGTCACAAAGAATGCAATGCAACATCATTCACCTTCTGTTAGCTGGAGATTTCGACAAGGTGGTTATGTTCTTTAAAGTTATATATCTCGAAGAAAGAATGGCTTTAAAGAGCTATTTGTAAAAGGTCTTTTATGTCAGAACTATTTCTTAAGTCGAGATAAGGCATGAATTTATTATCTTCAAAATCGAAGAAATAAAAGACTTAGAATATTCTGATATATTTTGAAAACTTATAAAGATAGGTTTTTCTGCGTTGAAGAGTTTCGAGCGGGATTATTTAAATTTCAAAGTGATTCTTTTGAATCAGAAGGACACGTGGAAACTCCAGGGATTCAAAACGCATGCAATCACACAACGTGGCATCTCATTAGAGTAAGACCGTTAGGGTCAAATTATTATAAATAGGGATCTCAGTGGTAAGATTCAGGTGTGTTTAATTTGTACAAAGTTACTAAAAAACTACTCAAGTACCAAGCGAAAGAGAAATAGTTTTCATTGAGAATGTACGTATGGCAACAACATTGTCTTTAATTTCGTTTCATTTAGCAATAAAAGTTCCTTTAAAGCATTCAATTTCGAATTCATTTACATTTCAGTAACATTACTTAGATTCATTTTCTTGTCATATATTTCTATTTCTTCTAAGATTTTACATTCAAGTCTTCTTACTTTACAATCTGCATTCGAAATCATTATTACTTAGAGTCATAAGTATTTATAAAAATACCCAAGACAATTACCAAACAAAGTTATAGATTCAATCAATAATATGGAAGGCTTTAGACACATGTCCTAGGATCAATTTAGTCGATCTTGTAAGTTACCAAATTATCAAGTTTGGAAGACTAGCGGTTGTTTGTCAGAAATCACTGGTAAACACGTTCATGTTATGGGACTGATCCGACTCGAAGCATGTGGTACCAATAGAGCATAAGCTCTCTCTATAGTGCCAATTTAGGCAGCAACATGGCATAAGCCCTCAATGATTCACCAATCCGGGCCAATAACAGGGCATAAGTCCTCAACAATGTATGCATGCAACTCTAACATACAACGTCATAATTATGCAACTAGAGGGCGTAAGCCCTCAACATTATACCATTCCAGGAAAACAACAACATCATTGTAACGACATCAATTCATCATAAAAATCATACATCATATTACATCAATGCATAATCACATCACTTCATCATACAAAGCATACATCATGTTACATCAATGCATAAGCATATCACTTCATCTTAGCACAATTATTGGAAAAATATATCATTTGGTTCATTTTATTTTACCAAAGTGTAGTATATTGCATTAGCTTTCTAACGCTTCGAACGAAGCATCAAACGGAATTACGGTTCAAACGTTATGTCCAAACAATTTCGCACTACAAAATCCAGGAAGCTGACACGGCCGCCGATGTCAGGTGACACGGTCCGTGTCACTCCGAGCCCAGAATATAATTTTTTTCACTTTTTCGCACCATAATCCAGGGGGATGACACGGCCACCCGTGTCAGGATCCAGAAAACAACTTTTTCTGCGTGATTTTGTGCGACCTCTTTTGTTTTTCAGCCTTACAATAGAATCCAAATCTCAAGTTTTGACCTCCAACAACCCTAAAATATATCATATGGTACTTTAATCAAGGTAAATAAACACTTCACAACCTCAATTTATCATCATTCTCACCACAAATCATCATATTATCATCATCAAACAAAACCCCAAATACAAACCTACAAATACCTAAACCCATATCAATCATAATGATAAGAATTACACCCCTTACCTAAGGTTGTAGCTAGCTTTGATCCTCATTGCATTCTCTCTACGAATCCCTTCGAGTTCTTTGTGCCCTAGCTTTTCCTTTCTCTCTGCCTCTTCTCTAAACTTCGATTGTACATAATGAAACTCTCTTCCCTCTTGTATCTTTTTATCCCTGGGACCCCTAATATGACTTTTCCCTTTTCCCTCACTTAACCTCTTACAATTGACTACTTGTCATCTCTAGCACCAATATTAGCCTATTTTGATAATTAAAATAATTTTAACTAATTATTCTAGTTTTCCAAGTAATATTTAACTAATCCTCTTAACTCGCTCTGACCCACACAATTCATCTCAACACATCATGTTCATCAAGACATCACGTAATCACTAATAAATCACAAATAATCACAACATTCGCAATTAAATAACTAAATAAATTATCTATTTATTTTGAGATGTTACAACTCTTCCCCACTTAAAGAATTTTTGCCCTCGAAATTTACTTGACGAAATTAAAAGCGGACAAGATTCTCTCATTTGATCCTCGCATTCCCAAGTCAAACTTTCACTAGCTGGTCCACCCCACAACATCTTCATTAAGGCGATGTCTTTACATCACAATTGCTATACTTCTCGACCTTCTATCTGCACGGGTGATGCTCCAATTGTCAAGTTATCTCTCAACTGTACATCATCCATTTGGATAACATGCGAGGGATCCAAAATGTATCTCCTCAACTGAGACACATGAAACACATCATGAAGATTCGCAAGAGAAGGGGTTAAAGTAATCCAATATGCCACTTCACCTTTCCTCTCAGAAATCTGGTATGGACCTATAGAATCTAGCATAAGCTTCCTCGACTTCAAAGCTCTATCGGCACCAGTTACCGGAGTAACTTTCAAAAACACAGATCTCCTACTTGGAACTCAAGTTCTTTCCTCCTCATATCATGATAACTCTTCTAAAGATTCTGAGAAGCTTTCATCCTCTCTTAAATCATCTTTATCTTTTAAGTCATCCCTTGCACAATCTCAGGTTCGAGCACAACTCTTTCCTGACTCATACCAACACAATGAAGTCCTACATCTTCTACCATACAACGCCTCATACAGTTCCGTATCAATACTCGCATGAAAACTGTTGTTGTATGTAAACTCAATAAACGGAAAATGGTTACCCCAAGCTCCTCTTTGGTATAACACACAAGCCCTCAACAAATTTTCCAAAGATTGGATAGTTCTCTTTATCTGATCATCTGTTTGCGGATGACAAGCAAAACTCATTCTCAACTTAGCACCCAAAGAATTTTGCAAACCCTTAAAAAACCTCAACATAAACCTCATATCTCAATTCGACACAATACTCAACGACATTCCATGTAGTTTCACCACCTCATAGATATACAATTAGCCAACTTTTGCATGAGATGATTAATCTTCATCGCTCAGAAATCAGTCGACTTAGTTAATCTATCCACTATCACCTAAATAGAATCATTGTCATTATAATTCTTCGGCATTCCGACATAAAATCCATGGAAATACTATCCCATTTCCATTCTGGAATATTCAGCAGTTGCATCAGACCCGAAGGCTTCTGATGTTTAATCTTCAACTTCTAAGAAGTCAAATAAGCATAAACGAACTCAACAACTTCCTTTCTCATACTGGGCCACCAAAAAAACTTCTTTCAGTCTGGATACAAATTCGTAGCACCGGGATGAATATTCGAACCACTTTGATGTCCCTCTTCAAGAATACTCCTCTTAATTTCTAGTACATCTGAAATACACACTTTATTCTCAAACCTCACTACATCGTTCTCATAATTTTGGAACTCACTTCCCTTACCTTAATTAATTAGTAATAATCGGTCAATCAAACTCGGATCATGTTTTTGACCTTCTCTAATTTCTTCAAGGATACCACTAATCAACATTAACATTCCCAATTTCACACTATTAGACGTCTCTTCACATACTAAACTCATGTCTCTGAATTGTTCGATCAATTCAAACTCACACACCATGAGCATCGACATATGCAAAGACTTTATTATCAATGCATCAACCACTACCTTTGCTTTACCTAGATGGTAACTCAAATCAAAATCATAATTTTTCAACAATTCAAGCCACCTTCTCTGTCTCATGTTCAATTATTTCTGATTGAACAAGTACTTCAAACTCTTGTGATCACTAAACACTTCAAACTTAGAGCCAAAAAGATAATGTCTCCAAATATTTAACACAAACACCACAGCTACCAATTCTAAGTCACGCGTAGGATAGTTCTCTCATGAACCTTCAGTTTCCTAGAAGCATATGCAATAACCTGTCCGTTTTGCATTAATTCACCACTAATTCCCATTTTATACGTGTAACGCCCCGATTATTTAATTATATATTTAATTAAATATTCTTATTTTATTTTCAGAATTTATCGGTTGAGAAGTATATTTTAGTGAATAAGTAATTAGGTCGTCAAATGGATTATTATATCAACGGAATATTATTAAAAGTGATGTGTTGATTATTTTGGGTTATTTATCTTATTGGGCCTAAATTGTGCTAAAGACTAAGCCCAATTGGAATGATAAATTAGGGTTTTTGAGAGGAGAAGAGTTGTGTTATGATTTGAAGAGAAATAGGCTAGACTTGGAGAAGAGGAATAAGCTTGAAGATTTCTACCCATGATGTCAAATCGGAAGTGCAATCGGAGATCCATCAAGTTGCTTCAAATTGAATAAGGTAAGGGTGAGATTCTCTTCCTAGAATGGGACTTATGAAACCTTGTATGTTGGGAATTAGGGTGTTACGTTATTGCATTTGCTGTGTTAAATTGTTGTTGGGAATTGGATATCTATGAATCATTGTTTTTTGTTAATTATTATTGTTGTTGTTCAAATTGCTGTCTGAAACAAAACATTATGTATTATGTTGATGCTCTGCGAAAAAAGAAAGTGAGAAAATGAAGTGACAGTCGGCTGTGAGGACGGATGACATTGAAGAAACGCGACGGTCGGCGTTGGCAGCCTTGCCGGTCGGCGTGTGTGTAGTACAAGGGGGTGCCGAGCGGCACACCCCATTTTACTATCCATGTTATTCTGTTATTTTATTTTTCTATGCTAGGTACTGTTCAGTTTCCATGTTTTCATATGAGGAGGGTTATATTTACTCCAAGAGTAAGTGTTCAACACTTACTCCAAATCATAACCACTGATTATCATTAATCCAACGACTTTAATTAAAGTTGTATATAAAAATATATTTCCAAAAATAATTAGATTAAATGATCAATTAAAATCGTTAGATTAATAAAAATCAATGGTTAAGATTTAGAGTAAGTGTTCAACACTTACTCTTAGAGTAAATATATCCCTCCTATATATATATATATATATATATATATATATATATATATATATATATATATATATATATATATATATATATATATATATATATATATATATATATATATATATATATATATATATATATATATATATATATTGGAAATGAACATTATGAAATTAGAATAAAAATGAATTATAGAACCAATGTATTCCAAACATTTCCGTTTGGTCGAAATAGCCGAATTAAGCGGTATAATTAGTTGTCTGGAATTTTATGAAAATTTACGTGGTAGTTAAGTTTAATTAGTAGGTTAATGTGGTGGTGATATTTTGTTGAAATTATACTATTTTACGAACCGACCGAAATTGTATGGATTTGAATATTCTTTATATTAATGATGATTTTGGATTAGAAAATGAAATAGTAAATCGGAACTAATGTAGTGTAATTATTAATTGGTTGATTTAATTAATAGTTGAATTAATTTCAATTAGTCTATTTAATTGGAAAAATACTTGGACTTAGATAAATTATTCGGTTGTCGGTAAATAACGGTATCTTGAGAATTTGACCATAATCATGTTTTGGGATTTAGTAAATAACATAAGGATTATGGTATAGCAGTAAATGTTGGATTTAACCGAACGAATCGAATAACCGGTGAAGAATAGAATTGTATCTGAATTAACCGGTTGAGCCGTGTTTTTAGTGACTTGGGAGTATAACCCGGAAATTCGTAAAGTCGGGAATATTAAGGATTTAACCGGAAATTAGATAACTGGCAGTGACGTTGGATATATCTGATTAATTAGAGAATATTAGGTGAATAATTTTGATTAGTTGATAGTGGATTAGTGAGTTGAATAAGAGACTAACTTATAGAGAATGATGAGACTAATTTGAATTAACTTAATGTGTCTATTTGTTGTGATATACCTGAACATGATGATGTCGTGATAATTTTTGTTAATATGTGAAGTTGTATATTATCAATGATGTGTCGAGACACGATGATATCGTGATGATTTTGTTACTATATGAAGATGAAAGATTATTTGTGGCGTTGAATTACCTCTAGTAATTGGTAATTATCAGTGATATAGGCGTATGCCTCGTGACGATATGTGATTGTGATGAGTATGTTGTGTATGTCTTGTTTGTCGAGTCACATTTCATATGCATACTCGGTGACGACCTGGATTGGCAAATTAGTGACGAAGGTTTATGTCTTGTGCCTCTGAATTGGGCAATTGGTGACGGTGGCTGAAGCTCCGATTGGTACCACATGCATATACATGAGTCATGTCCCATGTGTCTTATGTGACTCGCAGTTGTGACGTTTTGTGACTATATCGTGATTGTATTTCGTGACTTGTTAAATGATGGTAGTATGTGAAGATGTGAATTGATGATTTTGTGAATAGTATGAGGATATCAATACTTGTGAATGCGATTAACTGAATATGTCTTATGTAACTTATATGTGATGTTTGGTGACTAGATGTGCGACTTATATGTGATGCTTTGTGACTAGATGTATGACTTATATATTGTGATGTTTTGGGACTAGAATTATGATTTATACTTGTGATGCATCATGACTTGTGACTGGTGGTGCGATGTAAAGTATGTGAGATTTGTGAGTTAGTGAAAGTATGAAGTGTATGGCAATATTAACACTTGCGATGTGATAACCATATATGTTTGAATCCTAATATACAATTTATCATGCGCTCACTTATATGATTTGATATCTCACCCTTTCCTCTTGTTCGCCGTTGCCTTTATATTGGTAACGTGCAGGTGTTTGAGTATGAAAATTTAGTTGCCGTTAATCGAGTCAGTTGTCGCTCTGATACTTAGCACTCGGAGGGATAATTTGTGATGTTTATGATGATGTTGTTGTTTATTGATTTATCTTAGTGGATAAGATGTTATTGATTCAAAGATTGAGAACTATGATTCCGCCATGTTCTAATAAAATAAGTTACACTGTCTTGAAAAGTATTATATGCTGAGTATTTGTTTAATTGATCAAAGAAAGTGTTATGTATCCGCTAAATACGATTAAGTGATTTATTGTGAAATGAATATGTGACGCCCCATTTATTTGTTGAGAAATTTTAAAACTCTGATTCTTGTATAATTGTCGGGTAGAAATGGGGTGTTACAATACGCATCACAATACACCACAAAGGACTCACTCAGATTAGGCAAAATTAATACCGGAGCGGTCGTCAATTTATTTTTCAATTCCACAAAACTTGCTTCACATGCAGCATCCGACACATAAGCTTGCCCCGTTCGAGTAAACTGAGTTAACGGTAATGCCAAATTGAAAAATCTTTCACTGAATCTTCGATAATAACTTGCTAGACCGGGAAAACTTTGAATTTCAGTCGCAGACTTCGGAGTCCCCCATTGCAATACAACATCAACTTTAGAAGGATCCATAGAAATTCCACCACTAGAAATCACATGGCCAAGGAAACTCACACTTCGATAGCTTTGCATACAACTTCTTCTCTTTCAGCACAAGCAACAAAATTCATAAATGCTCAACATGTTCTTCTTCGGATCTAGAATATATCAAAAAATCATCAATGAAAACCACAACCAACTTATCCATATACAAATGGAAAGTTCGATTGATATACTCCATGAAAACACCTGGGGCATTCGACACACCAAACGACATCACAGTGTATTCATAATGACCATACCTTGTTATGAAATCTATCTTTGGAATATCATCTCGATTAACACGAGACCGATGATAACCCAACCTCAAATCAATCTTACTAAGAACAATTGCACCCACCAATTGATCCATCAAATTATCAATCCTCGGGAGTGGATACTTATTTTTTATAGTCACTTTATTCAATTGTCTATAGTCCACACACAATCTCATACTTCCATCTTTCTTCTTAACCAATAACACAGGAGCACCCCACGCGGAGAAAAACTCGGTCGAACAAGCTTCTTCTCAAGAAATTCTTCCAATTGTTTCTTCAATTCACTCAACTTTAACGTTGACATCCTACAAGGAGCCATCGACACTATACTTGTACCTGGCACCAATTCTATAAAAAACTCCATCTCACACTATGGAGGTAAATCACTTCCAAGTGTCCTTCCTTAGGAAGGTATGCATTTCTTTGTAGAAGGTTGACGAATCCTTTGGATGTGGGAAGCTTTACTCTTTTTATTCCTACCGCAGCATGTGCGTTGGAAATCTACCTTCATGTTTGCTTCGAGTTGCGTTTGGATCAGTCAAGCTCCTACTATAGCTTGAGCATTCTATCGTGGCATAACTTATCGTGAGGATGGGATGGTTTTCAAATTTTCTTTAGAGGTTCCCTCGCCGCGTCACGATAGCATCGATTTACAGATTATTTCGATTTATTTTTTCGATAGGATGAGATCTGTGTTGGGTTTGGTTGAAAATATATATGTTGAAGAAGTCTCACATTGCTTAGTTTTGTGAAGGAAAGGGAGTCCAAGGCTATATATAGGATTCAAGTTTTTCTTTACAAGATTTACTAGTCAAAAGCACTTTAAGCTTGTATTTAACCTTCTTTGTTCTCTTATGCTCTTGTATTAGAGTATTGTGAGATTTAGTTAAATATTTGTTTTAAAGGGTGTAGGTGAACTGGGGTCTGAGTTAGTTGAGGGTATATTATGTGTTGTAACAATTTTCACATAGTGTTATTCTCTGGTTGTCATTTGACAACGGTCGTGGTTTTTTCTCAGTTTTGGAATTTCCACATTAATGTCTTGTGTTGTTATATTTTGTTCCTATTTTTTCTCTATATTTTTTTTTGTTTTTTCTCAACAAATGATATCATAAGTTTTGGTTAAATCTGAGAATAGGAGTTCTTAGTATGCTTTGTGGTTGTAGTTTTGTCTGATCTTCCACATCAAAAAAGAAGGGTGGTGTTGTGAAAGAGCTGTTTAGATAAAGTCACAAGTTCCACTGTGCAGTTTGGGCTAGAGAAAATTGATGGAAGACTTGTTTTTGACTTGTGGAAAGTCCAAGTCAAAGATGCGTTGATACAATCAAGATTACATAAGGTGGAAGATTATGTCGGTGGTTGAAGAGCTTCCTGCCAACAAGGAAGTTATACCATAAGTTTTCAATCTGGTTTTTGACATGTGAAATTCTTAAGGAGGTTTAGCTTCAAGTGAAATTTATTCTTCATGATAAAGTACATGATCGTCGGTGATGACAATGTGAAATTCTTGAAGTCATTTATTTTCAAGTGAAATATATTTTCATGAGAGAGTTTGATAGGTTTGAAAACTATGATTGTCGGTGAAGACAATGTGAAAATTAATGGAGTGTTGTAACTTCAAGTGACTATACTCTTTATGGTGGAGTATGATTGTCGATGAAGACAATGAAAGCTTACGTATTATTTTCAATCAAGGCGGAGATTGTTGAGTTTGGTTGAAAATATATATGTTGAAGAAGTCTCACATTGCTTAGTGTTTTGAAGGAGGAGGGAGTCTAAGGCTATATATAGGATTCAAGTTTTCTTTACAAGATACACCGGTCAAACGCACTTTAAGATTGTATTTGACTTTCTTTGTTATCTTATGTTCTTGTATTAGATTGTTGTGAGATGTAGTTAAATATTTGTTTTGCATGGTGTGGGTGTACTGGGGGCTGGAGTTAGTTGAGTGTATATTATGTGTTGTAACAATTTTCACATAGTGTTGTTATTTTGTTCCTCTTTTTTCTCTATGTTTGTTATTTTCTCAACAATCTGATGGTAGGAGATGACTATTGTTGCAGTGGTTCCTTCTCGATATCATTAATTATATTGATCAGAATCAGTTGTTAGATTAGGAGGTTTGAAGGAAGAGTTCTCCGATGCAAGTTTGGGGATGAATTTCTCCTTCCTATTGCTATTCCATCGCGATTTGGCTTTGGATCAAACGAGGTTTGATCATGGAATTTTGCCGGAACTAGAAGTTGTATCGTACAGATGGCGCCACTATTTTGTACATGAACTAGAATTAGGATTAATGGGTGATGATGGACTCCTAATGCGGTGATGTTGGTCTTCGATATGACAGTGTGTAGCACTCCAATACCCAAGTCAGTTATAAAATCCAAAATAAATTATATGAAATTATGAGATAAAAAAATCTAACTTAAGACTCACAAATGTTAAATATATATACGTTGGATAAATGTTAAGGCTATGTTTGGGAGTTTGAAGGGGAAGAGAGGGGAGGGCTTTGGAAAATAGGAAGAATTGGGTGAAAAGGATAAAAAGATTTTTGGTAGGAGGGTTTTGGAGGGTTTGAGTTTATTCACAACACCAAAAACCCCATAAAATGGGGGAACTCAAAAATTGTATTGAAAGAGGGTTTTGGAGGATTTTGAAGGGCTTACATAAATTTTTTAAATATCTTTTAGGTTGTTATAGTATTTTGAAAATTAAAAATTTAGTAATGATAATGACTCTTTTATCATTATAAACAAAATCATTTTTTCAAAAAATGTCAAATATTTTTCTACATTTTTTTAAAATTTTGTTTTTGGAAGCCTTCCCCTCCCCTCCCTTCCAAACTCCCAAACATAGCCTAAAACTTTTACATTGTTGGACTCATTATTTAGAACTCACTTTTATTGGGCTTTTGGCTAAATAGAACACATTGATGGAGAATTCTCGATGCATGAATGCATGGAGAGAGGGGAATAAACCAATTTCCCATATTATTGTGTATGTTTCTTCAATGATTTTGCAATTTCCGTTTTGAAATCACAACAAACTAACAATTTTATCAGACTTGTATATAAGCTTATATGTGATATGAGAAAGGACTTGTATACATAATAAAACACTAAACACCATATTCTATTCTTTGCTCACACATTTAGTCTATTTGTAATGGTTAGGGTGTTCAATGGATCAATCAATAGTTCAATACCAACACATTCAAATTCTTTTTTAAATTGAAATTTTTCTTAAACACTTATACCCAAACACAATACTGTGTCTAGATAGAACTAGAAGATTACAAATCACTGCACTAGCAGGAAGTACCTCTTAATTTGGCCATCATACATATAAGGGAAAAAACACAATTAACTTGACATCATAATACATAACGGAAAAAACAACTTGGCCACACATGTTACAAAAGGTACAAATAAAATAAAACATTGAAACTAGAATGCTTTAGAAATGGATGTTAATTATGTTCTGCCGTAGGATGTTGTTTACCATAAGATGGTTTTGTCACGTGCAAATGTGACTTCTTGTGTGGTGGCTTATGTCTCGGTGGCTCTTTTCGTGGAGATTTTTGAACCGGTGGCTCTTTCTGGGGTGGTTTATGCACCGGTGTCTCTTTTTGCGGTGGCTTATTTACCGGTGGCCCGTTCACTGGTGGTTCGTAAACTGGATTAAGGTGATATTGAGCAAGTCCTTGAGGAACGAGGATAAGTGCAGCAAGGAAGAAAACTAGGGAGGACAAGAAAATGGAAGCCATTTTTAGTAGTGAATTTAGTTAGTGTGTATAACATATAGGGAATAACAAGGATTTATAGTAGTAACTAGTAAGGGTCTTCAATGGAAGTGGAAGGTCTCAATCGAAGTAATTTATTATATATCAATAATCGGTCCACTAATTTAAATAAAATTGTTGAGGAATATTATTCAACATGGTATCAACATTCTTGCATCTTATGAAACTAAAATGATATCTTGTGAGTGGTTAAATTCTCTATTATTTAAGAATGAATAAATTTTTTTTTAAGAGATATATCAAAGAAAATATCTTAAAATTTTAAAGAGTTTCGTAGTTGATAATACCAACCGGTGAACTTTATAGTAATGATGAGATAACAATATCAATTAGCTCTAATAGTTAACGTTGCATTAAAATTCTGTTTAAAAGTATATGCTCATCTTTTGTAAATATATTCAGATATCATGGGATAATATGACATATTTTCAAGTCCCTCTATTATCTTGTTCAATAACATGACAATTAACTTTATATTATAAATTATAGGATTTAATGCATGTTGTATCCAGTTGGAACACTTCTCAATGTTGAAGGCAAGATAAAAGATGGTTAGAATGTTCGTTTAAACATGGTGGAGATGAGCATACGATAAGAGTTAGCCTCAGAAAAACGAAGTAAAAGAGCAAATATTTTCCCTTCATGTCACACTCTCTGTAGAAAAAAACAGGTAAAAAAACATATTGGTGCATACTAATCTTTATATAATATGGTAATATAATATGGACGGTTAAAATTATTCACCTGTAATTTTGTGTTTTATACTGGTTGTCATTCGATTAGATTTAACACTAAGAAATGTGTCATCAAATAATCATTTGTTCTGGGAAGAGGGCCTAATTATTGATCTACTTCTAGTCTAAGCAAAACAATATGAGACTATTAATTTTGACCTGCCCAAAACAGTTATCCCCGAGTTGGAAAGGGGACACATTGCACACTTCAAGTTCCTATAGACTACGACAATATTCTAGTCGACTTTAAATCCACGTTCTTCCTACTGATATTATCCGTTTTCAATGTGACAATCTTCACGACTTTGTCCTTTTAAAAAGGAGTTTCGTTAGATTGACATGTATGAGTGTTCTATATAAATTACCTTTAAATTTAAATTTAATCCATATATGATCCGGGATGATCGTAAATAAGTTATATTTAAATACATTTTATAATATTCACCCAGTACAATTTCCAATTTACTTTGATTGATTTTCTCCTCTTTTTGAATTTAAAGACATTTATCTATAATGAGTTCTCAAATGACAGCATAATATCTTATTAATTTCCCTCTTGAAACTTTGAAAAGATAATCGTAGTATTTCAGTCAACTAGCTAGTGTTTCAAAAATATACCTCTTTAGCATTTTCAAACGATGTTAATATTCTTTTGATTTCTTAGTTTTTTCTCTACAACATATGTAAACAGAGATGCCAATGATTAATTTGTTTATTAAAATATAATAAAATATGATTCTGTTAAACATATTGCTATATCCAAAGAGTGTTGAAGTTTAGCAACGTTTACTATGAGAACCTCCATCTTTATTGGAGAAAGGTATGAAAATTGGAGGTCACGAGAGGGTTAAGCAATTTCAATTCAGTGGCTTTTCAAAATTTAGTGGGATATATAGAATGTGGCCTAGTTTTAGGTTGTAATATATATTAATACCCCGATATCTATTGGAAATATAATAACAAATATATTGAATAATTTTTTTTTGGATCAAAATATATTGTATAAATTTTATGTTGATTAGATGAATTTAATTAGATTTTTAAAGAAGTTTTAGTTATTTTTAAAATAAAACAAACCTAAATCGTAAAAAAAAGTTATGATTTTTTTTTTAAATAGAGAAAATTATATTAAAACAAAAAGAGGAATAGTTAGATCACAAGGGGACCAAACCAAAACCTTTTAGTAAAGAAGTCTAAGTCTAGGGGTACCGCCTGTCATACCCCAAAATTTGCCCTCTTCATTTCATCTTCAATAACTCAAGGTTCAAGGGTTTTCTCATAAGCACTCTCTCCTATTCAAAACTAGGGTTCACATTTTATCAAAGGAGTTTGAATCTCTAAGGCCTCAAATGGATCTCAATGTGTCTCATATGTCTCAAAGCATCTCCATATCAAAAGTCAAGCTCCAATTCCAAAGATTGCTCACTCAATGGTTCAGATGACCCACAGTCGACTAGTTTGACCTAAAAGTCAACTATAGTCAAAATACAGTCAAATTTCAAGACTTTTGGTCAACATCAAGTATTTGAAGTTATATCCATCATTTGATCAAAGGTTGACCATGATCCATTAATAAAAACTCAGAAATGAACAAAGTCAAAAGGTTCAAATTAGGGTTTTTAAGGAGAAAGTCAACTCAACTTTGACTGATCGTAACTTTCACATGGAGTATCAAAAATTTCCCAACTAAAGCCTATTCTGAAGGAAATTGGATTATCTACAACTTTGTCTCTCACAAGCCAATGCCAGAAATGCTTCATTTGGGAGATATGGTACAAAAGATTACAGGTCTTTTTCAAAGATCCACCAAAAGCAATTTTTTGTCAAAGGCCATATCATCAAGATAAAATCTCCAAATGAAAAATATGTACCAAAGTGGATTGTGGAGGACATCTTGAGGTTTCCAAAAAGTCCTATAAATCTTCCATATCTTAAAAATTGAGGGAGATATGCCTTGTCAAAGTTGGACAATTTTGGAGGAAAAATGCGAAATAAAAGTGTTCAAATTGGAATTTCTTGCAAATGGGCCTAACTTTTTAAGCCTGAATCTTGGTCCGCAAGCTATCTAAGTTATCAAGATCAATTGAAACGAATTTATATGGTTTATTTGATTTATTATGAATTAGTATTGATTTCAAAAGTAATATAATCCATGTTAATCTAAGAGAATCAAAGATTTTATTGGAGATATTATATTGATCAATTTTAAACTTCAATCACACCACATAATAGGTAAAATTTCGTGCAAGTTGGAAGTGGTAAGATTGGATCAAAATTTTGCCAAATATAGAAAGTTTGGAAGAAGATTTTTCCATCAAATTCAATGGTGGATCGAAAGAGATTCTTGGGCAATACGATTAACCTAACTGCATGTAACATATATAAAAAGGGGACTGAGAACACAGAAGAGGGGGCTGCTGCGCAAAGAACACAAGGAGACTTTAAAAATTGTCAAGTTCTAGGGCAAGACAAAAAACCGATTCTCCAAGGGATTGGAATCCAAGATTAGTATCTAAACGTCGTCCTGAAACTCCCAAGAGGAGATCCAAGCGTTCATTGAAGGGTAAAGCATACCAGAACACCATCATTCAATCACACCGGTTTGCAAAACTTATTGAATTCGTTTTCTTCGATTCATGGCACGTTAATTGGTTTTTATGCATACATATATGTCGTACTAATGTTTGGAGCTGTTTAGAGCCATCGCTTTCGAAGTTTGACGCAGGAATAGGAGAGTTCCATGGTTAGGGTATGAAGCTCCTGTGTCTTCGTATCTCTATTTGTAGAGCGTTTCAGCCAAAACGGAGGCCACCATCAGATTCGCAGGCCTTGGTTTCGGGGGGGGTAGGGTTAATCTTGGAATGTTATTCTCAACGTTTCGCAGGTGTGACTATTGGTCCAATCGGAGAAGGAGGCGGAGAGCACTGTTCACGGCGGTCTGAAAATCCAACGTCGGTCAAAAGCACGCGTGGCCAGGAGGGTGCCTTCTGATTGGCTGAACAAACTTTCCAATTTCTCTCTCCGGACACCATTGGAGAGTCAACATACCCACCCCTTCTCTCTCCGCGCGATTGGTTGGCAGGCGCAGACTGGACCCCACACTTTGACTGTGTTTTGATCAATCCCTTTTATATTTGACTTTTATATTTATTGTTCAAAAATCATTGCATTTACATATTATCATGCTAGCGTGTTTGGCAAGATGAAGAGGCGTTTAAACCAAGGGCCTGGGTTCGATCCCCAGGTCCCAACCTATATTTTTATGAAATAACAACTTTCCTGATTCAGTGTGTGACGTCTAAAGAAGTGCATGGTGCGACCTCAGATTTGAGCCTTAGAGATTCTCCTGTTCCAGATCTAACGTCTATGAACCTGAAGGTATACCATAGAGCTTCAAGGACTCGTCTACACAGGATTAACACCTAGGTTTTTTTTCTTTAAAATTAATTATTATCTTTAAGTATAAACTATTTTATTCATGATTGTAGAATTAAACTAAGCTATATTTTATAATTTTTATTTAGGTTTTAAGTGATAAGAATAATTAATATTAGGATTATTTTCCGATTATTCGGCTAATCCGATTTAATTTATTTGATCAGTTTATCTAGAGAGGTTATTCACGATATTAGGGTTCGCCCAATCCCACTGGCCATGGGCCCAAGTATTAGGATTAGGGTTTTCTAACCAACTTAGCTTTTAGCCAAACAATCTTAGAATTTTATTCGCTTCGATTAAATCAATTGATCGCGGTGGGTAATAATCATTTAATTATTTAATCAATTAAAATAATAAAATACATTTATTTTGCTAAATGGTTTTAAGCAAATCTATTGGTTACGATGATTAGCATATTCAATTTGTTATCATGTAATAATCAAATCTATTGATTATGAGGGGTAACGATAAAATTAATAATTTAAATTATTTAAAACACACTCATTTGCTATTCGTGATAATCGAATATATCGATCAGAATGGTTAGCAATCCTTCATTCAATCCGTTAACTATGATGATCAAACCTATTGATCATCGCAACTAACGATAACATATTAAACCAGGGTTGTACGCCCTTTAAAACACTCTTTCAAACCAAAACTACGGATTTTCATCACTGTGATAAGGTAATTCAAAATACCTTGCAAACTACGGATTTTCATCACTTCGATAAGGTAACTCAAAATACCTTCAAACAACTCCATACTAAACCTAAGGCGTACAACCCTGTCCCGAACTACGTTGACTCTGATTCTCCCTAAGGAGATACGTAGGCACTTGGTAACAAGGCGAGTCCCCTTCCCCAAAGCCTCAATTCATTCAAATCTCACTTTTCGCCCTATTCATTTCCTTAGCTATAAACCTTAACACTTTTAGCCATAAACCTTCGCCTTAAACTCAAAACCTTAGGAAAGGGTTAAGGGTGCCTAACACCTTCCCTTGACCCGAATATAATAACTTACCCGGAATTCTCTTAACTGCGTAGGGTTTCCTATTCGCCCTGGTAGAATAGGTGGCTACTCTAAAACCTTTAATTTTTAGGGCAGGTTGCTACAGCTGGCGACTCTGCTGGGGATAACTTAAAATGGTGAATTATTATGTTCCTATAGTTTTGACAGGATTTAGGTTTTTGGTTAATTTTTAGGTTTTTGGCGAATTTTTTTAGGGGTTTGGCTAATTTGCCAAAATTAGGGTTTTGGATTAGGATTTAGGTTTTATTTCTTTTCTTTTTTATTTAAATTTTTAAATTTTTATTTATATATTTACAATTTCGAGGATTTAGGTTTTTTCTTTCCTTTTTATATTTAAATATTTAAATCTTTATTTATATATTATTTACAATTTCTAGGATTTAGGTTTTCATATTTAATATTTAAATTTTTATTTATGTATTATTTTACAATTTCGTTTATTTTCAATAATGTCGTTTATTTGAATATCTGTTTTTTTTACTGCATTTGTTGGGTTATATAAATTGCGTTAAAACCTAAGTGTGGGAATTATCCTTAAGACCAAGGGGGAATTGAATCGCCTACGAGTCTTATTGATAATTCCACTCAGAGTGGGTTGAATATCCGGAAATGTCCAAAATGAGGCTTGACTTTGTTGAGGGCAGGACTTGGTATTTGGCTGATCTCTCTGAGAATCTACCCCTAAAACTCGAACCTCATGGACAAATGAGTTGTTCTAAAATCCAAAGAGACGAAAAGTCTCGGAGGCTACGAACGACCCCATAAGACCCTTGTTAGAACATACCAATGGGAAGGGTAGCCTCCCTAAGCCGTCATGCCGAACCTATGAACTTAGGACTTTTGTGCTTTTGTGCTTGTTATATGTTCGCGATTTATATGCTACGAATATATGCGTTTTAATTTTGCAGGTTTTTCTACGCGTTCCCTAGCCTGTAGGGATTTTATTTACAAGGTGACGTCCTTCCCACGAAGGACATTTCCATTCATGTACGTCAATTGGCTTCCCGATGGCCACGAGACCTAGTGACTGTCTTGAACAGTCACCCCGTGCTTACATCTACGCATTCCCTAGCGTGTAGGGATTCTATTTCTAAAAACGCATCCTCCGTACGAAGGACATCTTCATCAGCATACGTCAATTGGCCTCTCGATGGCCATGAGATCTAGTGACTGTCTAGAACGGTCACCCCGTGCTTACATCTACGCATTCCCTAGCGTGTAGGGATTCTATTTCTAAAATCGCATCCTTCGTGCGAAGGACATCTTCGTTAGCATACGTCAATTGGCCTCTCGATGGCCATGAGATCTAGTGACTGTCTAGAACGGTCACCCCGTGCTGGCTCCTACGAACTCCCTAGCCTGTAGGGATTTTCTTTTATGTCTATGTGTTTTGACGATGACTTCGCCCTTCCCCTGAAGGACGTCCCCATTAACGCACGTCGATTGACTTCACGATGGCCATGAGATCTAGTGACTGTCTTGAACGGTCACCCCGTGCTTATTCTCGCACACCCCCTAATTTGTAGGGTTTTGGATTTCCATTTATACATCTTTCATCCCTAGATTGTAGGGATTTCACTTCGTTCGATATAGTCCTTAGATAGGTTGTGTTCCGCATAAGGACAACTTCATAGGTACAAGTCGAACGGCCTCTCGATGGCCATGAGATTTGGTGACTGTCTTGAACGGTCATCAGCTTCTACTTTCCGCGTACTCCCTAATCTAAGGGATTTCTATTGGCGCGTCATAAACATCTAGCTTGCAAGGATCTCACTAGGGTCTAATGTCGTCCCTAAATCCGCATAGGCTATCCTTAAGGTTATATCAGTCGCACGTCTGCATTGCATTGCATACAAGGAGTCACCATATACAAAAAAAAGGAGTCTTTTGCATATGCATGCATTCACATTTTTATGCGTTCATACATTTACATTTGCATTTCTATCTTCGCCCGCATCCATACTTACCGTGCTAGCCGGTTTCCCGAAATTCCCGAGGAAAATCAAAAGGATCATAAACTATGGAGAAAGGAAGATAAATTATTGAGAATGATCTTGGTCTTGCTAAAGAAAAAAAGGGATGTCTTTCACTATGCCAGCCGCATGTCCATGCCTGGTCGTAACAGGATTATAAATACAACAAAGGTTATCGTCGAGAGAGGATTAGTTCAACAATGAAGTTCCCTCATAGATACACTCAAGGGGTATCTAGTCATAAAGGGGTTCAACTACGAACATAGTAAAGCTTACAAGGATGCTCTATGATAGCCTGGGGGCAAGGATTAGTCCAACTGGGGCAATATCCTGAACGAAGATGCATAACTACGATGGAGGGAAGGCAATATATGTTAACTCCCCACCAAGGGGAAAAAGGGTCATAGGCTTTCTTTATCAATCTACAAACTCTGAAGGTTGCGAATGGTGTGATACTATCCTTAGAAAAAGCAAAAGAGCTTTAGTCAAAGGAAACTCATGAAGTACCGAAACGACGAAAACCCGCCGCTAACAATTTATTCCCGACAAGTTTGACATGCTCAAGGAAAGTTCGAGATTACCCTTTACCTCTACAAGTCCATGAACTAAGGAGTAAAACAAGGTCAACGGATTTGCAAAGGAGATTGTCCCTAGGATCAATAGGTTTTGTCATGCTCAGAATTTCAACCCCTACGATCGCTAAGTGTTACTCAGGATAAAAGTTGTACCTTCGGATTAACAATTCTAATGGGATGACCATGTGGGTTTTGGAACCAATTCATTCGCTTCATTTGCTCACCACTACGACTTTCCACTCGCACACTTCTATTCTATTCTATTTCAAGTTTAGGATTATTAACAAACATTAAGGAGAATGACAAATACAAATAACTAAATCTCGCTAAACGTATGCTTTCAAGGTAAGACCGAGTCGACGATGTACAGGCATTGTTTCAACTCCTAAACAGTGGAGATATAAGGATGTTAATCCCTCGTCACCCCTTTGAGCCAGGAGTTGGAGTATGTTTCTATTTTTTAAAATAAACCTTGATTTCAACCAAGGGCAGGGTAGATTTCGAGTAATTCAATGATGTATTTTGGTTGTCAAGAGAATCAGTCAACCCAAACAAGGTTCAAAGCATAAGGATCAAGCAAAGCAAAGGTTCAAGCATATATTCTTCCTCGCATTCATCCAAGATTGAGGAAGCAATGGAGATAACATTCACAACATCTTCTTCCTCAATACCTCATTCAAGATCGAGGACGTATCAAAGGCGAAGCTTACAAATCAAAGTTAACATGGCAGTCACAACATTCAATATCCAAGGATCAATATTTCCAAAGGAACATTCAAAATAAAAAGAAGAAAGCGCCCTCTAAGTCAAAATGGAAAATTCCATGAAAGAAAACAAAATGACTTGGGCAAAAATTAGGGCATCCCGATGGATCAAATTCAAAGGAATTGGCTCATACAAAAATAAAGGATAGAAAAACAAGAGCGAAATAAAAAGGATAATCTTTTGACTGCTAAATCACCGAAGCTTCTCATCAATGCTTGGATCTCTACAACATTTTTCATCGGTGCTTAGATTTCTACTAAGGCTTCTACTCAACATCAAAATTGAAACGACTCTCTTACAAACAAAGCACATTCATTGGATTAAGCAAATTTTTAGGATTTGAAGAACATCAAGGAGAAAGGGGTGGGTTAAATAAATTTTGAGCCTTATATCCGTTGTTTCTTAAACCATGAACCAGGCCAAGTTACAACATTCAAAAGTCCTAATTGAGGCAAGGTTAACTACGAAAGCATACTAAAGCAAGACTTTGTTATACTGACTCCTAGGTTTGTTAAAACTATTTCTAACCACTACGTTTCTTCAAACATTCATTCATAACCATCCATTCCTAATTCATAACGGACTTCGATTTCAAAACTTGCATCCGAATTGCATTGGAGTTACTTCTCAAAGGGTACAACATCATCTACGAATATACACTTAGCATCAAGGAGATCTCGAAATTGGTTTAATCAAAGGCTGTCATTTCTAATAAAGACTCTTGAATGGGGAAACCACGTCCAGATGGTTCTCTTAAACAGGGGCAAAATTTCAAGGATTACAAGGGCATACGATCAAACATCCTATTTACTAGGGGCATTCTCCCTAAGGTCCAATCGACTTGGGTCACGTATCGAAGCAATAATAATCAGGGGCATGTCAAACATGGGAGAGATTTAAAAGGATAGAACACCATGGATAACCCTCCATATCCTGGAAATTAAAGGCATACCCTTCAATCTAAACGTCGAAGCATATGACAAGGTTATTTCCCGGGGCACTTCCCTCATGACTTGGAAATCATAGGCATCTTTTCCCACTAAAAATTGGGGCATTGGATATCAAATCCATAAAAAAACTCAAAAGGTTAAAGGTGTGAAGAACCTCAAAGGGTTAAAGACGTGAAAACTTCGAAAATTCAAAAGCGTGGAGTAATTCAAAGAGCCAAACCGGGGCAAGGCACACAGCAAAAGGGAAAGGCATCCTCACACTTTACAACCTCGAACAAATCTTCCTCCTAACTACAATCTTCAAAATGATGAAAACAAGGATTGGGAAGTCGCGCTAACATCCCATCTTACAACATTAGCGAGTTATATACGCTTTGGCTACCAACAACCTATCATTGGAGCATCATGCAAATACATATAAATCATGCATTACATACATTGGTTGATACATTACACCACACCTTTTTTAGGTAGTCTTCTTTAGGACAATTCTTACGATCCTTTCTAGGAACCTCTTCAGGCAGTCTTATCTAAGACAAATTGTCATCCTTTCCAGAAACCTCTCCAAGTGGTCTTCTTTAAGGCATTCTTTTTCTAAGAACCTTTCTAGGTAGTCTTTTCTAACACATTCATTGTCATTTTCAATAACCTTTTTAGGTAGTCTTTTAAGACATCTTTCAGCCTTTCTAGGTAGTCTTCTTTAAGCCATTCCTTATCCTTTGCTAAAAAAAACCTTTTCAGGTAGTCTTCTTTAAGATAAATTTTATCCTGTCTAAGAACCTTTTCAGGTAGTCTTCTTTAAGACAAATGTTCATATCCATTCAAGGAAACCTTTTCAGGTAGTCTTATAGAAGACATTATTTCGTTCCACTCGTTACATCAATCAACATATACATAAGCATGAGCATTATCCACATACATAAACATTACCAAGCCGGCATAAGCATAACCATGGTATAGGGGCAAATATGGTTTAAACAGGTTCAATGGGCCTAAGGAGATAAAATCTCGGGATTGCATCAGCATACATACATACGCATTAGCATATACATATCATCTAGTGCATTCACATACTACAAAAGCCCAGTTTCCGACCCTCGAGTCGTGAGTTTCCAACCTTCGTATTGTGATTGGTTTGTTTTCCGACCCTCGAGTCGTGAGTTTCCAACCCTCGTGTTGTGATTGGTTTGTTTTTCGACCCTCGAGTCGTGAGTTTTCAACCCTCGTATTGTGATTGGTTTGTTTTACGACCTTCGAGTCGTGAGTTTCCAACCCTCGTGTTGTGATTGTTTGTTTTCCGACCCTCGAGTCGTGAGTTTCTAAAACATATCGTTTCCTTTCCGACCCTCGAGCCGTGAATATTTGACACGCTATTTTCTCCGACCCTCGAGTCGTGAGTCTCCAAGCAAGTGAATTTTTTTCATGCAGGCAAACTTGCTAGAACCATAGCAAACAATCTTCTATGCAGGTAAACTTGTCCGAACTGGGGCAGGTGGATCCCATTGGTGCAGGTGAGCTTGCTAGAGCTATAGCAAGTGATCCTTTTGGGATTACTCAAACTACGATAGTAAATAGGTATGGCTAACTGCGACGACTTACTAGAGCTATAGTAAGTGGGCCATACCATCTACGACAAACTTACTCCAACTAAGATAGTAAGTAGGTATGGCTAACTGCGACGACTTACTAGTGCTATAGTAAGTGGGCCACACCATCTACGATAAACTTACTCAAACTACGATAGTAAGTAGGTATGGCTAACTGCGACGACTTACTAGAGCTATAGTAAGTGGGCCATACCATCTACAATAAACTTACTCCAACTACGATAGTAGGTAGGCATGGCTAACTGCGACGACTTACTAGAGCTATAGTAAGTGGGCCATACCATCTACAATAAACTTACTCCAACTACGATAGTAGGTAGGCATGGCTAACTGCGACGACTTACTAGAGCTATAGTAAGTGGGCCATACCATCTACGATAGACTTACTCAAACTACGATAGTGAGTGGGTATACCAACTGCGACGACTTACTAGAACTATAGTAAGTGGGTTACCTACAAACTGCGAAACCTTGCTAGCACTATAGCAAGCTGATTATCTTCTACACAACAAACTGCGAGTCGTTGCTATTGACAGCTACGTTTATTCATTACGTTTGTCCCACGGTAGTGATCTTTCTCTTTCAAAGTTACTAACATACCTCATTCATACATAGGGCATATACATACATTGCTCTCATTTATTTTGAGAAGCACACTGCATCATACATTACATGCATCATGACATTGCACAAAATTAAGGTTGCCTTTTCAGGCCATGCTACAATCGAAACACGTGGTTCCTTCCAAAAAGCAACTGCTTCATATTCAAAAAAGAGGGGTATTTACCTTGGATGGCATCTTTAAGCCCATCTCCCACGGAACTTTTTCCCAACAAATGCAAATTTCAGGGCATTTCAGTGTTTAATCATCTTCTACCTTTAGATCACGATAGGAAGACGTGCCTATCTGACCTTCAAATTTAAGAAGATTGAACAGGGGCAGCTTTGATACCCCAAAATTTGCCCTCTTCATTTCATCTTCAATAACTCAAGGTTCAAGGGTTTTCTCAAAAGCACTCTCTCCTATTCAAAACTAGGGTTCGCATTTTATCAAAGGAGTTTGAATCTCTAAGGCCTCAAATGGATCTCAAGGTGTCTCATATGTCTCAAAGCATCTCCATATCAAAAGTCAAGCTCCAATTCCAAAGATTGCTCACTCAATGGCTCAGATGACCCATAGTCGACTAGTTTGACCTAAAACTCAACTATAGTCAAAATACAGCCAAACTTCAAGACTTTTGGTCAACATCAAGTATTTGAAGTTATATCCATCATTTGATCAAAGGTTGACCATGATCCATTAGTAAAAACTCAGAAATGAACAAAGTCAAAAGGTTCAAATTAGGGTTTTTAAGGAGAAAGTCAACTCAACTTTGACTGATCATAACTTTCACATGGAGTATCAAAAATTTCCCAACCAAAGCCTATTCTGAAGGAAATTAGATTATCTACAACTTTGTCTTTCACAAGCCAAGGCCAGAAATGCTTCATTTGGGAGATATGGTACAAAAGATTACAGGTCCTTTTCAAAGATCCACCAAAAGCAGTTTTTTGTCATAGTCCATATCATCAAGATAAAATCTCCAAATGAAAAATATGTCCCAAAGTAGATTGTAGAGGACATCTTGAGGTTTCCAAAAAGTCCTATAACTCTTCCATATCTTAAAAATTGAGGGAGATATGCCTTGTCAAAGTTGGGCAATTTTGGAGGGAAAATGCGAAATAAAAGTGGTTCAAATTGGAATTTCTTGCAAATGGGCCTAACTTTTATTTTCAGCCTTAATCTTGGTCCACAAGCTATCTAAGTTATCAAGATCAATTTCCACGAATTTATATGGTTTATTTGATTTATTATGAATTATTATTCATTTTAAATGTAAAATAATCCATGTTAATCTAAGAGAATCAAAGATTCGATTGGAGATATTATATTGATCAATTTTAATCTTCAATCACACCACATAATAGGTAAAATTTTGTGCAAGTTGGAAGTGGTAAGATTGGATCAAAATTTGGCCAAATATAGAAAGTTTGGAAGAAGATTTTTCCATCAAATTCAATGGTGGATCCAAAGAGATTCTCGGGCAATACGATTAACCTAACTGCATGAAACATATATAAAAAGGGGACTGAGAACACAGAAGAGGGGGCTGCTGCGCAAAGAACACAAGGAGACTTTCAAAATTGTCAAGTTCTAGGGAAAGACAAAAAATCGATTCTCCAGGGGATTGGAAGCCAAGATATGTATCTAAACATTGTCCTGAAACTCCCAAGAGGAGATCCAATCGTTCAATGAAGGGTAAAGCATACCAGAACACCATCTCTCAATCACACCGGTTTACAAAACTTCTTGAATTCGTTTTCTTCGTTTCATGGCATGTTAATTGGTTTTTATGCATACATATATGTCGTACTAATGTTTGGAGTTGTTTAGAGCCGTCGCTTTCGAAGTTTGACGCAAGAATAGGAGAGTGCCATGGTTAGGGCATGAAGCTCCTGTGTCTCCGTATCTCTATTTGCAGAGCGTTTCAGCCAAAACGGAGGCCACCATCAGATTCGCAGGCCTATGTTTAGGGGGGGTAGGGTTAATCTTGGAATGTTATTCTCAATGTTTCGCAGCTGTGACTATTGGTCCAATCGGAGAAGGAAGCGGAGAGCACTGTTCACGGCGGTCTGAAAATCCAACGTCGGTCAAAAGCACGCGTGGCCAGGAGGGTGCCTTCTGATTGGCTGAACAAACTTTCCAATTTCTCTCTCCGGACACCATTGGAGAGTCAACATACCCACACCTTCTCTCTCCGCGCGATTGGTTGGCAGGCGCAGACTGGACCCCACACTTTGACTGTGTTTTGATCAATCCCTTTTATATTTGAATTTTATATTTATTATTCAAAAATCATTGCATTTACAGATTATCATGCTAGCACGTTTGGCAAGATGAAGAGGCGTTTAAACCAAGGGCCTGGGTTCGATCCCCAGGTCCCAACCTATATTTTTATGAAATAGCAACTTTCCTGATTCAGTGTGTGACGTCTAAAGAAGTGCATGGTGCGACCTCAGATCTGAGCCTTAGAGATTCTCCTGTTCCAGATCTAACGTCTATGAACCTGAAGGTATACCATAGAGCTTCAAGGACTCGTCTACATAGGATTAACACCCAAGTTTTTTTTCTTTAAAATTAATTATTATCTTTAAGTATAAACTATTTTATTCATGATTGTAGAATTAAACTAAGCTATATTTTATAATTTTTATTTAGGTTTTAAGTGATAAGAATAATTAATATTAGGATTATTTTCCGATTATTCGGCTATTCCGATTTAACTTATTTGATCAATTTATCTAGAGAGGTTATTCACGATATTAGGGTTCGCCCAATCCCACTGGCCATGGGCCCAAGTATTAGGATTAGGGTTTTCTAACCAACTTAGCTTTTAGCCAAACAATCTTAGAATTTTATTCGCTTCGATTAAATCAATTGATCGCGGTGGGTAATAATCATTTAATTATTTAATCAATTAAAATAATAAAATACATTTATTTTGCTAAGTGGTTTTAACCAAATCTATTGGTTACGATGATTAGCATATTCAATTCGTTATCATGTAATAATCAAATCTATTGATTATGAGGGGTAACGATAAAATTAATAATTTAAATTATTTAAAACACACTCATTTGCTATTCGTGATAATCGAATCTATCGATCAGAATGGTTAGCAATCCTTCATTCAATCCGTTAACTATGGTGATCAAACCTATTGATCATCGCAACTAACGATAACATATTAGACCATGGTTGTACGCCCTTTAGAACACTCTTTCAAACCAAAACTACGGATTTTCATCACTGCGATAAGGTAATTCAAAATACCTTACAAACTACGGATTTTCATCACTTCGATAAGGTAACTCAAAATACCTTCAAACAACTCCATACTAAACCTAAGGCGTACAACCCTGTCCCGAACTACGTTGACTTTGATTCTCCCTAAGGAGATACGTAGGCACTTGGTAACAAGGCGAGTCCCCTTCCCCAAAGCCTCAATTCATTCAAATCTCACTTTTCTCCCTATTCATTTCCTTAGCTATAAACCTTAACACTTTTAGCCATAAACCTTCGCCTTAAACTCAAAACCTTAGGAAAGGGTTAAGGGTGCCTAACACCTTCCCTTGACCCGAATATAATAACTTACCCGGAATTCTCTTAACTGCGTAGGGTTTCCTATTTGCCCTGGTAGAATAGGTGGCGACTCTAAAACCTTTAATTTTTAGGGCAGGTTGCTACACCGTCCTTGTCAAGCAAGAATTCCCTAACAATATCCGAATAGATATGTGAGAACCAAGTAAAAGTTTTAAATCTAAGGCCTATACTAGCCATGAAGTCTGCACAAAAATTGGCTTCTCTATAAATATGTGTGATCATAAAATCCATATTAAGCGTGATAACCCGACACTTATGTTAGAACAAGATTTGTTCTGATCAATTATCTTAGTTTTGATGATAACAATAATATGAATTTTGCTTAAGATTATATGGTACTCTAATCCAATGCAATTTCCTTTTCAGGAAATATATAAAGAGTACGCATAATTCAGCGCTCAGAAGCTTTGTCTCAAAGGGTTCAGCATGCAACATCAGAACATGGTCTGGCAAGACATCAGAAGATGGTCGAAGCAGAATCAGAACATGGGTCTATGGAAGCATCAGAAGAACTAGAGAACAGAAGCACTGAAGTTCTGATGGTATCACGCTCAGAAGCACTTCAAGGTCAGAAGATCAGAAGATGCTATGCACCAAGCTGTTTGACTCTGATGATATTCAAACGTTGTATTCACAAACATCAGATCAGAAGAAAGTACAAGTGGCAAGCTACGCTGACTGACAAAAGGAACGTTAAAAGCTACTAAAGGCTACGTCAGTAGACACAGCGTGAACAAGGCTCGAGGTAGTTGACAAAAGCGTATAACATTAAATGCGATGCTGTACGGAACACGCAAAGCATTAAATGCACTCAACGGTCATCTTCTCCAACGCCTATAAATATGAAGTTCTGATGAGAAGCAAGGTTAACGATCCTGAACAAAACAACGCTTATTCAACTTGCTGAAACTCTGTTCAAATCTAAACTCAGAATCTTCATCTTCATCAAAGCTCACTACATTGCTGTTGTAATATATTAGTGAGATTAAGCTTAAACGATTAAGAGAAATATCACAGTTGTGATTATCGCTTTTAAGAAGCAATTGTAATACTCTTAGAATTGATTACATTAAGTTGTAAGGAACTAGAGTGATCGTGTGGATCAGAATACTCTAGGAAGTCTTAGAAGTGATCTAAGCAGGTTGTAACTAGAGTGATCGTGTGGATCAGTATACTCTAGAAAAGTCTTAGAGGGTATCTAAGCAGTTGTTCCTGGAGTGATCAGTGTGTGATCAGTAGACTCTGGAAGACTTAGTTGCTGACTAAGTGGAAAACCATTGTAATCCGTGCGATTAGTGGATTAAATCCTCAGTTGAGGTAAATCATCTCTGCGGGGGTGGACTGGAGTAGTTTAGTTAACAACGAACCAGGATAAAAATAACTGTGCAATTTATTTTTATCTGTCAAGTTTTTAAAGCTACACTTATTCAAACCCCCCCCCCTTTCTAAGTGTTTTTCTATCCTTCAATTGGCATCAGAGCGCCGGTTCTAAGGTGCAAGCACTTAACCGTGTTTAGAAAAGATTCAGGAAGAGAAAAACGCTTCAGTAAAAGATGGTTGATGAAAGTGAAAAGTCTACACCTGCATCTACATCTGGCTCTGCTGAGCAATACAACGGTAACAATGGTTATACTAGACCGCCGGTATTTGATGGTGAAAACTTTGAATACTGGAAAGATAAACTGGAAAGTTACTTTCTGGGTCTAGATGGTGATCTATGGGATCTTCTGATGGATGGTTACAAACATCCAGTAAATGCCAGAGGCGTAAAGCTGACAAGGCAAGAAATGAATGATGATCAGAAAAAGCATTTCAGGAATCATCATAAATGCAGAACTGTTTTGCTGAATGCTATCTCTCATGCTGAGTATGAGAAGATATCTAACAGGGAAACGGCCTATGACATATATGAGTCCTTGAAAATGACTCATGAAGGAAATGCTCAAGTCAAGGAGACGAAAGCTCTAGCTTTAATCCAGAAGTATGAAGCCTTCAAGATGGAGGATGATGAAGATATTGAAAAGATGTTTTCAAGATTTCAAACTCTTACTGCTGGATTGAGAGTTCTTGACAAGGGATACACCAAGGCTGATCACGTAAAGAAGATCATCAGAAGCTTACCCAGAAGATGGGGTCCTATGGTGACTGCATTCAAGATTGCAAAGAATCTGAATGAAGTTTCTCTGGAAGAGCTCATCAGTGCCTTGAGAAGTCATGAAATAGAGCTGGACGCAAATGAGCCTCAAAAGAAAGGTAAGTCTATTGCATTAAAATCCAATATCAAGAAATGCACTAACGCTTTTCAGGCTAGAGAAGAAGATCCTGAAGAATCAGAATCTGAAGAAGAAGATGAACTGTCCCTGATCTCCAGAAGGCTAAATCAACTCTGGAAGACCAAGCAAAGGAAGTTCAGAGGCTTCAGAAGTTCAAAGAAATTTGAACGTGGAGAATCTTCTGATGACAGAAGATTTGACAAGAAGAAGGTCATGTGCTATGAATGCAATGAGCCTGGACACTTCAAGAATGAATGTCCAAATCTTCAGAAGGAAAATCCCAAGAAGAAGTTTCATAAGAAGAAAGGTCTTATGGCAACCTGGGATGAGTCAGAAGATGATTCAGACTCTGAAGATGAGCAGGCTAACTGTGCGCTGATGGCGACAGAAGATGACAAATCAGAATCTACATCAGAATCAGATTCTGAAGAGGTATTTTCTGAACTTACTAGAGATGAGTTAGTTTCCGGTCTAACTGAACTTCTGGAACTCAAGTCTCAGATTAGTCTCAAATACAAAAAGTTGAAAAAGCTATTTGAATTTGAAACAAAGAAGCTTGAGTTGGAAAATTCTGAATTAAAAGAAAAACTTTTAAAACTATCCAATAATGTTGGATCTCCTTCTGATTCAGAAAAATCCACTCCTAGTCTAAACCATATTCTGAAAGAATATGATTTAAGTTTCAGGAAGTTCTTATCTAGAAGTATTGGCAGAAGTCAGCTAGCTTCTATGATATATGCTGTGTCTGGAAACAAAAGAGTCGGCATTGGTTTTGAGGGTGAAACCCCATACAAACTTGAACCTGTTGATGAAATGAAATTCACATACAAGCCATTGTATGATCAGTTCAAGTATGGCCACTCCCATGATATTAGGCACACTTCACATGCTCAAAGTTTTCACATAACACACACCAAAAAGCATGTGACACAACCTAGGAAATATCATAAAACTCACATTAAGAATTATCATGCTGTTCCTCCTATTGCTTACAATGTTAAACCCAAGTTCAATCAGAACTTGAGAAAATCTAACAAGAAAGGACCCAAGAAAATGTGGGTACCTAAGGATAAGATTATTCCTATTGCAGATATCCTTGACTGCAAAAAGGACAAAGCACAACATGTCATGGTACCTGGACTCTGGATGCTCACGACACATGACAGGAAGAAGGTCTATGTTCCAAGACCTGGTGCTTAAGTCTGGAGGAGAAGTCAAGTTTGGAGGAGATCAGAAGGGCAAGATAATTGGCTCTGGAACTATAAAGTCTGGTAACTCTCCTTCCATTTCTAATGTACTTCTTGTAGAAGGATTAACACATAACCTCTTATCTATCAGTCAATTGAGTGACAATGGTTATGATATAATCTTTAATCAAGAGTCTTGCAAGGCTGTAAATCAGAAGGATGGCTCAATCCTATTTACAGGCAAGAGGAAGAACAACATTTATAAGACAGATCTGCAAGATCTTATGAGTCAGAAGGTGACTTGTCTTATGTCTGTTTCTGAAGAGCAGTGGGTCTGGCACAGAAGATTAGGTCATGCTAGTTTGAGAAAGATTTCTCAGATTAACAAACTGAATCTGGTCAGAGGACTCCCTAATATGAAATTCAAATCAGATGGTCTTTGTGAAGCATGTCAGAAGGGCAAGTTCTCCAAACCTGCATTCAAGTCCAAGAATGTTGTTTCTACCTCAAGGCCATTAGAACTCTTGCACATTGATCTGTTTGGCCCAGTCAAAACAGCATCTGTCAGAGGGATGAAATATGGATTAGTCATCGTAGATGATTATAGCCGCTGGACATGGGTAAAATTCTTGAAACACAAGGATGAGACTCATTCAGTGTTCTTTGATTTCTGCATTCAGATTCAATCTGAAAAAGAGTGTAAAATCATAAAGGTCAGAAGTGATCATGGTGGTGAATTTGAGAACAGATCCTTTGAGGAATTCTTCAAAGAAAATGGTATTGCCCATGATTTCTCTTGTCCTAGAACTCCACAGCAAAATGGGGTTGTAAGAACGAAAGAATAGGACTCTGCAAGAAATGGCCAGAACCATGATCAATGAAACCAATATGGCTAAGCATTTCTGGGCAGAAGCAATAAACACTGCATGCTATATTCAGAATAGAATCTCTATCAGACCTATTCTAAATAAGACTCCTTATGAATTGTGGAAGAATAGAAAGCCCAACATTTCATATTTCCATCCTTTTGGATGTGTATGCTTTATTCTGAACACTAAAGATCATCTTGGTAAGTTTGATTCCAAAGCACAAAAATGTTTCCTTCTTGGATATTCTGAACGCTCAAAAGGCTACAGAGTATACAATACTGAAACATTGATTGTAGAAGAATCAATCAATATCAGGTTTGATGATAAGCTTGGTTCTGAAAAACCAAAGCAGTTTGATAATTTTGCAGATTGTGATATTGATATATCAGAAGTTGTTGAGCCAAGAAGCAACGCATCAGAAGCAGAGCTTCTCAGAAGCAAAGAATCTGAAGATCAAGTATCAGCTTCTCTGGAGGATCTAAGCATTTCTGAAGAACCATCTGTCAGAAGATCATCCAGACTCATCTCTGGTCATTCAGAAGACGTCATTCTTGGAAAGAAGGATGATCCAATCAGAACAAGAGCATTCCTTAAGAACAATGCAGATTGTCAATTAGGTCTTGTATCTTTGATCGAGCCAACTTCTGTTGATCATGCTCTAGAAGATCCAGACTGGATAATTGCTATGCAAGAAGAACTGAATCAGTTTACAAGGAATAATGTTTGGGATCTTGTTCCTAGACCAGATGGATATATTTGGTACAAAATGGGTCTTCAGAAACAAGCTCAGAATGAGAAGATGAGAAGTTCTTATGTATGAGTATCTTCTGGTATGAAATTTTTTTTAAAGTTCTGATAGAAATCAATTAGAAATTGTGATTCAGTTATTACTAACGTTTCATTGTCTAAGTTGATTCAGAATCTCTATAAAAGCAAAACAGCTGTAACTGGCTATCCAGATGGTAAACACGTGTTCACTATTCCTGGACAAGCGTGCGTGCAGTTGAGGGGACGTCGACTTAGGTAACTGTGCAAATCACGTCTTTTGTCATTATTATCTCCCCTCACGTCACGTAACATTAAATGCTTTTCATCATTTACTCTCTCTTCAGTTTTCTATTTATATTCTTCAAACGTTTCTTTTCCCTCTCATATTTCTCTCACTTTGCATTCAGTTTTCTTTTTCGTTCTCTCTCTTTGCTTTCATATCATAAACCCTAGCAGTTTCCAATATCTACAAATTCATCATGAATCCATCGTCAAGCTCTGGGAATCAAGATAATGATCGGAAACAAAAGAGAAAGGCAACTGCTGAACCAGAAACCAAACCAAAAAGAGTAAGGATCTCCTATGACCCTCTCAAAGTATATCAACCCTTTGACGGTTCCCCTAAATCACCTCCCTCTTCAAAGACCTCCACCACCTCTTCCTCCTCATTCATCCTCTCGGAACCACCTTCTTCACCATCTGATATCTCCTCTCCTTCAACCCTTCCATCAGATATTTCTTCATCTCTCTCACACCCTTTTCCCACCAGAACACCTAATCCCTACAGTGTTGTTCTTCCCGACTCCAGGTTCACTGTCAACCCTCCAACCCCTACCACTCAATCATATCTGGAGCTTTTACATGCTGATGTAAATGGCTGGTTGGAGATTCTAGGTGCTGCTCACCTTAACCATCTGGATGAGTATGCTACAAACAACCTTTGGAATACCTTTCGTCAGGACTTTCTGGCTAAGGCTACAGACACTCAGAGAAGGATTATGTCTGAAGCTCCTGGTGTTCGTGGTCTTCGGTTGGAAGTTGGTGAAAGCAGCCATCACCATCTCATCAGGAACAGAAGTGTTCTTGAAAGGAAGATACCAGCAGATGAGTTGGAAGAAGAAAATCTCTGCAGAGACATCGTGGTGTGGAGACCATGGTTTCTTGTGCTGACTGGAGATTTTCAGTGGCTGTTCAACTGGTTCAGAATGAACCCTTCTGAAAAAGCACCTCACATGGTCTTTCCAGTAGTGGTTTATCGTGCTGAAGTTGCTGGTCCTACTCCTCCAACAAACCTAGCAGCTATTCTTCAAGCATTGGAAGCTGGAACTTCTGAGCTGCCTGAACCAGAATATGCTAAGGCTACTTCTGAGTCAGACTCAGATGAGGAAATGGAAGATGCACAAGCTGAAGATCTCCCAGTAGATCACCCTGCTGAGATTGCTGTCCCTCTTGGCAGAAATACTGGTGCTTCCTCTTCTGGTGAAACCTCAGCTCTGATGGAGACCTTGGAAACTCTTCATCAGAATCAAGCTATGCTGGCTTCTCGTTTGGACGCGCAAGAAGCAGCCAATGCTGAGTTTCGTTCCTTCATGACAAGGCAAGCTACAAGCACTGACGGGATTCATGATGTTCTGGCGCGGATTTTGCGTAGGCTAGGATCTTAGTCTTTTGGTCTTTGTAGTTTCCTCTCCTTGTTGCATCTGTTTTCCTGCATTCCTTTCTTGTAATCTTTTTTTATCAATGAAAAATTTCCTTGTTTTACATTCCAGTGATTTTATTTGTCGTTTTATGCATCTGAATCTTTTGAAGTATTCTTTTTGATGTTATGACAAAAAAGGGGGAGAAGATAAATGATAAATGATTTGATTAATCTATCAGTTGCTGGGTAAAGCTCCCACATATTTACTAACAAGAACTGCAAGTTCTATATGGTTTAAGTGTTTTGCAGGTATAAAGAAGTGAAGAAAATCTTCAAAGCAAACACAAGAAGCAAAACCATGGAAACTGAAGCAAGCTGAGTGCTGTCAAGCTTCAGAAATCAGAAGCAAGAAAGAAGAATGAATCAGAAGCACTGATAATAGAATTTGATCCATTTTTTGTCTATTTGATCTGACAAAATTCTATTTGCTCTGATACATTATTTGCTCTGATACATTATTTTAGCCTATATGGCTCTGATACATATAATGTGTTCAAACATATATTCTATGTTCTAACTCGTTCATGCTGACTTTTGTCGTTTAGTTTTTGTTCTGTAACATTTCAGGATGTAGAGATGCTCTGATGATGCTCTGGTACATTCAACAATGTTCTGATACAAATCTAGCATGAAGTGATGTTGGTAGAAATTCAAGCTCTGAAGCTATCCGAGGGAAGCAGAAATTCAAAGCTGTGAATGTTCTAAAGATCCAGAAAACTCAAGTTCTGAAGCTGTCCTAAATGGAAGCAGAAATCAGAAGCTGTGAATGTTCAGAAGATCAAAGAAATTCAAGTTCTGAAGCTGTCCTGAATGGAAGCAGAAATCAGAAGCTGTGAATGTTCAGAAGATCAAAGAAATTCAAGTTCTGAAGCTGTCCTAGATGGAAGCAGGAATCAGAAGCTGTGAGTGTTCTAGGGATCTAAGGAAATTCTAGTTCTGAAGCTGTCCTATGGAAGCAGAAGTCAGAAGCTATGAATTCTCTAAAGACAGAACCTTATATGATCGTCTCTACCGAAATAATCAGGGAAGTCTTTTATTAAAGTTCTTCGAGTATTTATTTCAGGGGGAGATTATTTATCTCAGGGGGAGATTGTTAATCTCAGGGGGAGACATATTCATATGCTTATGCTATAGCTGTGTAATTTGTCTTTTGCCGTCTGTTCTTTCTGATCGCAAATTCATATCATTTATATATGTTTTTGTCATCATCAAAAAGGGGGAGATTGTTAGAACAAGATTTGTTCTGATCAATTATCTTAGTTTTGATGATAACAATAATATGAATTTTGCTTAAGATTATATGGTACTCTAATCCAATGCAATTTCCTTTTCAGGAAATATATAAAGAGTACGCATAATTCAGCGCTCAGAAGCTTTGTCTCAAAGGGTTCAGCATGCAACATCAGAACATGGTCTGGCAAGACATCAGAAGATGGTCGAAGCAGAATCAGAACATGGGTCTATGGAAGCATCAGAAGAACTAGAGAACAGAAGCACTGAAGTTCTGATGGTATCACGCTCAGAAGCACTTCAAGGTCAGAAGATCAGAAGATGCTATGCACCAAGCTGTTTGACTCTGATGATATTCAAACGTTGTATTCACAAACATCAGATCAGAAGAAAGTACAAGTGGCAAGCTACGCTGACTGACAAAAGGAACGTTAAAAGCTACTAAAGGCTACGTCAGTAGACACAGCGTGAACAAGGCTCGAGGTAGTTGACAAAAGCGTATAACATTAAATGCGATGCTGTACGGAACACGCAAAGCATTAAATGCACTCAACGGTCATCTTCTCCAACGCCTATAAATATGAAGTTCTGATGAGAAGCAAGGTTAACGATCCTGAACAAAACAACGCTTATTCAACTTGCTGAAACTCTGTTCAAATCTAAACTCAGAATCTTCATCTTCATCAAAGCTCACTACATTGCTGTTGTAATATATTAGTGAGATTAAGCTTAAACGATTAAGAGAAATATCACAGTTGTGATTATCGCTTTTAAGAAGCAATTGTAATACTCTTAGAATTGATTACATTAAGTTGTAAGGAACTAGAGTGATCGTGTGGATCAGAATACTCTAGGAAGTCTTAGAAGTGATCTAAGCAGGTTGTAACTAGAGTGATCGTGTGGATCAGTATACTCTAGAAAAGTCTTAGAGGGTATCTAAGCAGTTGTTCCTGGAGTGATCAGTGTGTGATCAGTAGACTCTGGAAGACTTAGTTGCTGACTAAGTGGAAAACCATTGTAATCCGTGCGATTAGTGGATTAAATCCTCAGTTGAGGTAAATCATCTCTGCGGGGGTGGACTGGAGTAGTTTAGTTAACAACGAACCAGGATAAAAATAACTGTGCAATTTATTTTTATCTGTCAAGTTTTTAAAGCTACACTTATTCAAACCCCCCCCCCCTTTCTAAGTGTTTTTCTATCCTTCAATTGGCATCAGAGCGCCGGTTCTAAGGTGCAAGCACTTAACCGTGTTTAGAAAAGATTCAGGAAGAGAAAAACGCTTCAGTAAAAGATGGTTGATGAAAGTGAAAAGTCTACACCTGCATCTACATCTGGCTCTGCTGAGCAATACAACGGTAACAATGGTTATACTAGACCGCCGGTATTTGATGGTGAAAACTTTGAATACTGGAAAGATAAACTGGAAAGTTACTTTCTGGGTCTAGATGGTGATCTATGGGATCTTCTGATGGATGGTTACAAACATCCAGTAAATGCCAGAGGCGTAAAGCTGACAAGGCAAGAAATGAATGATGATCAGAAAAAGCATTTCAGGAATCATCATAAATGCAGAACTGTTTTGCTGAATGCTATCTCTCATGCTGAGTATGAGAAGATATCTAACAGGGAAACGGCCTATGACATATATGAGTCCTTGAAAATGACTCATGAAGGAAATGCTCAAGTCAAGGAGACGAAAGCTCTAGCTTTAATCCAGAAGTATGAAGCCTTCAAGATGGAGGATGATGAAGATATTGAAAAGATGTTTTCAAGATTTCAAACTCTTACTGCTGGATTGAGAGTTCTTGACAAGGGATACACCAAGGCTGATCACGTAAAGAAGATCATCAGAAGCTTACCCAGAAGATGGGGTCCTATGGTGACTGCATTCAAGATTGCAAAGAATCTGAATGAAGTTTCTCTGGAAGAGCTCATCAGTGCCTTGAGAAGTCATGAAATAGAGCTGGACGCAAATGAGCCTCAAAAGAAAGGTAAGTCTATTGCATTAAAATCCAATATCAAGAAATGCACTAACGCTTTTCAGGCTAGAGAAGAAGATCCTGAAGAATCAGAATCTGAAGAAGAAGATGAACTGTCCCTGATCTCCAGAAGGCTAAATCAACTCTGGAAGACCAAGCAAAGGAAGTTCAGAGGCTTCAGAAGTTCAAAGAAATTTGAACGTGGAGAATCTTCTGATGACAGAAGATTTGACAAGAAGAAGGTCATGTGCTATGAATGCAATGAGCCTGGACACTTCAAGAATGAATGTCCAAATCTTCAGAAGGAAAATCCCAAGAAGAAGTTTCATAAGAAGAAAGGTCTTATGGCAACCTGGGATGAGTCAGAAGATGATTCAGACTCTGAAGATGAGCAGGCTAACTGTGCGCTGATGGCGACAGAAGATGACAAATCAGAATCTACATCAGAATCAGATTCTGAAGAGGTATTTTCTGAACTTACTAGAGATGAGTTAGTTTCCGGTCTAACTGAACTTCTGGAACTCAAGTCTCAGATTAGTCTCAAATACAAAAAGTTGAAAAAGCTATTTGAATTTGAAACAAAGAAGCTTGAGTTGGAAAATTCTGAATTAAAAGAAAAACTTTTAAAACTATCCAATAATGTTGGATCTCCTTCTGATTCAGAAAAATCCACTCCTAGTCTAAACCATATTCTGAAAGAATATGATTTAAGTTTCAGGAAGTTCTTATCTAGAAGTATTGGCAGAAGTCAGCTAGCTTCTATGATATATGCTGTGTCTGGAAACAAAAGAGTCGGCATTGGTTTTGAGGGTGAAACCCCATACAAACTTGAACCTGTTGATGAAATGAAATTCACATACAAGCCATTGTATGATCAGTTCAAGTATGGCCACTCCCATGATATTAGGCACACTTCACATGCTCAAAGTTTTCACATAACACACACCAAAAAGCATGTGACACAACCTAGGAAATATCATAAAACTCACATTAAGAATTATCATGCTGTTCCTCCTATTGCTTACAATGTTAAACCCAAGTTCAATCAGAACTTGAGAAAATCTAACAAGAAAGGACCCAAGAAAATGTGGGTACCTAAGGATAAGATTATTCCTATTGCAGATATCCTTGACTGCAAAAAGGACAAAGCACAACATGTCATGGTACCTGGACTCTGGATGCTCACGACACATGACAGGAAGAAGGTCTATGTTCCAAGACCTGGTGCTTAAGTCTGGAGGAGAAGTCAAGTTTGGAGGAGATCAGAAGGGCAAGATAATTGGCTCTGGAACTATAAAGTCTGGTAACTCTCCTTCCATTTCTAATGTACTTCTTGTAGAAGGATTAACACATAACCTCTTATCTATCAGTCAATTGAGTGACAATGGTTATGATATAATCTTTAATCAAGAGTCTTGCAAGGCTGTAAATCAGAAGGATGGCTCAATCCTATTTACAGGCAAGAGGAAGAACAACATTTATAAGACAGATCTGCAAGATCTTATGAGTCAGAAGGTGACTTGTCTTATGTCTGTTTCTGAAGAGCAGTGGGTCTGGCACAGAAGATTAGGTCATGCTAGTTTGAGAAAGATTTCTCAGATTAACAAACTGAATCTGGTCAGAGGACTCCCTAATCTGAAATTCAAATCAGATGCTCTTTGTGAAGCATGTCAGAAGGGCAAGTTCTCCAAACCTGCATTCAAGTCCAAGAATGTTGTTTCTACCTCAAGGCCATTAGAACTCTTGCACATTGATCTGTTTGGCCCAGTCAAAACAGCATCTGTCAGAGGGATGAAATATGGATTAGTCATCGTAGATGATTATAGCCGCTGGACATGGGTAAAATTCTTGAAACACAAGGATGAGACTCATTCAGTGTTCTTTGATTTCTGCATTCAGATTCAATCTGAAAAAGAGTGTAAAATCATAAAGGTCAGAAGTGATCATGGTGGTGAATTTGAGAACAGATCCTTTGAAGAATTCTTCAAAGAAAATGGTATTGCCCATGATTTCTCTTGTCCTAGAACTCCACAGCAAAATGGGGTTGTAGAACGAAAGAATAGGACTCTGCAAGAAATGGCCAGAACCATGATCAATGAAACCAATATGGCTAAGCATTTCTGGGCAGAAGCAATAAACACTGCATGCTATATTCAGAATAGAATCTCTATCAGACCTATTCTAAATAAGACTCCTTATGAATTGTGGAAGAATAGAAAGCCCAACATTTCATATTTCCATCCTTTTGGATGTGTATGCTTTATTCTGAACACTAAAGATCATCTTGGTAAGTTTGATTCCAAAGCACAAAAATGTTTCCTTCTTGGATATTCTGAACGCTCAAAAGGCTACAGAGTATACAATACTGAAACATTGATTGTAGAAGAATCAATCAATATCAGGTTTGATGATAAGCTTGGTTCTGAAAAACCAAAGCAGTTTGATAATTTTGCAGATTGTGATATTGATATATCAGAAGTTGTTGAGCCAAGAAGCAACGCATCAGAAGCAGAGCTTCTCAGAAGCAAAGAATCTGAAGATCAAGTATCAGCTTCTCTGGAGGATCTAAGCATTTCTGAAGAACCATCTGTCAGAAGATCATCCAGACTCATCTCTGGTCATTCAGAAGATGTCATTCTTGGAAAGAAGGATGATCCAATCAGAACAAGAGCATTCCTTAAGAACAATGCAGATTGTCAATTAGGTCTTGTATCTTTGATCGAGCCAACTTCTGTTGATCATGCTCTAGAAGATCCAGACTGGATAATTGCTATGCAAGAAGAACTGAATCAGTTTACAAGGAATGATGTTTGGGATCTTGTTCCTAGACCAGATGGATTCAATATTTGGTACAAAATGGGTCTTCAGAAACAAGCTCAGAATGAGAAGATGAGAAGTTCTTATGTATGAGTATCTTCTGGTATGAAATTTTTTTTAAAGTTCTGATAGAAATCAATTAGAAATTGTGATTCAGTTATTACTAACGTTTCATTGTCTAAGTTGATTCAGAATCTCTATAAAAGCAAAACAGCTGTAACTGGCTATCCAGATGGTAAACACGTGTTCACTATTCCTGGACAAGCGTGCGTGCAGTTGAGGGGACGTCTACTTAGGTAACTGTGCAAATCACGTCTTTTGTCATTATTATCTCTCCTCACGTCACGTAACATTAAATGCTTTTCATCATTTACTCTCTTTCAGTTTTCTATTTATATTCTTCAAACGTTTCTTTTCCCTCTCATATTTCTCTCACTTTGCATTCAGTTTTCTTTTTCGTTCTCTCTCTTTGCTTTCATATCATAAACCCTAGCAGTTTCCAATATCTACAAATTCATCATGAATCCATCGTCAAGCTCTGGGAATCAAGATAATGATCGGAAACAAAAGAGAAAGGCAACTGCTGAACCAGAAACCAAACCAAAAAGAGTAAGGATCTCCTATGACCCTCTCAAAGTATATCAACCCTTTGACGGTTCCCCTAAATCACCTCCCTCTTCAAAGACCTCCACCACCTCTTCCTCCTCATTCATCCTCTCGGAACCACCTTCTTCACCATCTGATATCTCCTCTCCTTCAACCCTTCCATCAGATATTTCTTCATCTCTCTCACACCCTTTTCCCACCAGAACACCTAATCCCTACAGTGTTGTTCTTCCCGACTCCAGGTTCACTGTCAACCCTCCAACCCCTACCACTCAATCATATCTGGAGCTTTTACATGCTGATGTAAATGGCTGGTTGGAGATTCTAGGTGCTGCTCACCTTAACCATCTGGATGAGTATGCTACAAACAACCTTTGGAATACCTTTCGTCAGGACTTTCTGGCTAAGGCTACAGACACTCAGAGAAGGATTATGTCTGAAGCTCCTGGTGTTCGTGGTCTTCGGTTGGAAGTTGGTGAAAGCAGCCATCACCATCTCATCAGGAACAGAAGTGTTCTTGAAAGGAAGATACCAGCAGATGAGTTGGAAGAAGAAAATCTCTGCAGAGACATCGTGGTGTGGAGACCATGGTTTCCTGTGCTGACTGGAGATTTTCAGTGGCTGTTCAACTGGTTCAGAATGAACCCTTCTGAAAAAGCACCTCACATGGTCTTTCCAGTAGTGGTTTATCGTGCTGAAGTTGCTGGTCCTACTCCTCCAACAAACCTAGCAGCTATTCTTCAAGCATTGGAAGCTGGAACTTCTGAGCTGCCTGAACCAGAATATGCTAAGGCTACTTCTGAGTCAGACTCAGATGAGGAAATGGAAGATGCACAAGCTGAAGATCTCCCAGTAGATCACCCTGCTGAGATTGCTGTCCCTCTTGGCAGAAATACTGGTGCTTCCTCTTCTGGTGAAACCTCAGCTCTGATGGAGACCTTGGAAACTCTTCATCAGAATCAAGCTATGCTGGCTTCTCGTTTGGACGCGCAAGAAGCAGCCAATGCTGAGTTTCGTTCCTTCATGACAAGGCAAGCTACAAGCACTGACGGGATTCATGATGTTCTGGCGCGGATTTTGCGTAGGCTAGGATCTTAGTCTTTTGGTCTTTGTAGTTTCCTCTCCTTGTTGCATCTGTTTTCCTGCATTCCTTTCTTGTAATCTTTTTTTATCAATGAAAAATTTCCTTGTTTTACATTCCAGTGATTTTATTTGTCGTTTTATGCATCTGAATCTTTTGAAGTATTCTTTTTGATGTTATGACAAAAAAGGGGGAGAAGATAAATGATAAATGATTTGATTAATCTATCAGTTGCTGGGTAAAGCTCCCACATATTTACTAACAAGAACTGCAAGTTCTATATGGTTTAAGTGTTTTGCAGGTATAAAGAAGTGAAGAAAATCTTCAAAGCAAACACAAGAAGCAAAACCATGGAAACTGAAGCAAGCTGAGTGCTGTCAAGCTTCAGAAATCAGAAGCAAGAAAGAAGAATGAATCAGAAGCACTGATAATAGAATTTGATCCATTTTTTGTCTATTTGATCTGACAAAATTCTATTTGCTCTGATACATTATTTGCTCTGATACATTATTTTAGCCTATATGGCTCTGATACATATAATGTGTTCAAACATATATTCTATGTTCTAACTCGTTCATGCTGACTTTTGTCGTTTAGTTTTTGTTCTGTAACATTTCAGGATGTAGAGATGCTCTGATGATGCTCTGGTACATTCAACAATGTTCTGATACAAATCTAGCATGAAGTGATGTTGGTAGAAATTCAAGCTCTGAAGCTATCCGAGGGAAGCAGAAATTCAAAGCTGTGAATGTTCTAAAGATCCAGAAAACTCAAGTTCTGAAGCTGTCCTAAATGGAAGCAGAAATCAGAAGCTGTGAATGTTCAGAAGATCAAAGAAATTCAAGTTCTGAAGCTGTCCTGAATGGAAGCAGAAATCAGAAGCTGTGAATGTTCAGAAGATCAAAGAAATTCAAGTTCTGAAGCTGTCCTAGATGGAAGCAGGAATCAGAAGCTGTGAGTGTTCTAGGGATCTAAGGAAATTCTAGTTCTGAAGCTGTCCTATGGAAGCAGAAGTCAGAAGCTATGAATTCTCTAAAGACAGAACCTTATATGATCGTCTCTACCGAAATAATCAGGGAAGTCTTTTATTAAAGTTCTTCGAGTATTTATTTCAGGGGGAGATTATTTATCTCAGGGGGAGATTGTTAATCTCAGGGGGAGACATATTCATATGCTTATGCTATAGCTGTGTAATTTGTCTTTTGCCGTCTGTTCTTTCTGATCGCAAATTCATATCATTTATATATGTTTTTGTCATCATCAAAAAGGGGGAGATTGTTAGAACAAGATTTGTTCTGATCAATTATCTTAGTTTTGATGATAACAATAATATGAATTTTGCTTAAGATTATATGGTACTCTAATCCAATGCAATTTCCTTTTCAGGAAATATATAAAGAGTACGCATAATTCAGCGCTCAGAAGCTTTGTCTCAAAGGGTTCAGCATGCAACATCAGAACATGGTCTGGCAAGACATCAGAAGATGGTCGAAGCAGAATCAGAACATGGGTCTATGGAAGCATCAGAAGAACTAGAGAACAGAAGCACTGAAGTTCTGATGGTATCACGCTCAGAAGCACTTCAAGGTCAGAAGATCAGAAGATGCTATGCACCAAGCTGTTTGACTCTGATGATATTCAAACGTTGTATTCACAAACATCAGATCAGAAGAAAGTACAAGTGGCAAGCTACGCTGACTGACAAAAGGAACGTTAAAAGCTACTAAAGGCTACGTCAGTAGACACAGCGTGAACAAGGCTCGAGGTAGTTGACAAAAGCGTATAACATTAAATGCGATGCTGTACGGAACACGCAAAGCATTAAATGCACTCAACGGTCATCTTCTCCAACGCCTATAAATATGAAGTTCTGATGAGAAGCAAGGTTAACGATCCTGAACAAAACAACGCTTATTCAACTTGCTGAAACTCTGTTCAAATCTAAACTCAGAATCTTCATCTTCATCAAAGCTCACTACATTGCTGTTGTAATATATTAGTGAGATTAAGCTTAAACGATTAAGAGAAATATCACAGTTGTGATTATCGCTTTTAAGAAGCAATTGTAATACTCTTAGAATTGATTACATTAAGTTGTAAGGAACTAGAGTGATCGTGTGGATCAGAATACTCTAGGAAGTCTTAGAAGTGATCTAAGCAGGTTGTAACTAGAGTGATCGTGTGGATCAGTATACTCTAGAAAAGTCTTAGAGGGTATCTAAGCAGTTGTTCCTGGAGTGATCAGTGTGTGATCAGTAGACTCTGGAAGACTTAGTTGCTGACTAAGTGGAAAACCATTGTAATCCGTGCGATTAGTGGATTAAATCCTCAGTTGAGGTAAATCATCTCTGCGGGGGTGGACTGGAGTAGTTTAGTTAACAACGAACCAGGATAAAAATAACTGTGCAATTTATTTTTATCTGTCAAGTTTTTAAAGCTACACTTATTCAAACCCCCCCCCCTTTCTAAGTGTTTTTCTATCCTTCAACTTAAGCCAACGAGACTTGATATTCCACGACACTAGGTTAGAGGTAGTAAACACATTCACAACCGTTAATCCGATTCCAGCCAAAGCTTATTCCACCCAAACTCAAAAGCTTTCGCAATACCCACCATTACGACACAAAATTCCGCAAATTCAGCTTTCCCCTGACCCAAATAGGCACAAAAGCTACCACAATAATCTCCCTTGTAATCTCTAAAAACACCAGCGCAAGAACTAAGAGATGGACAGCCTATGGTCACACCATCAATATTCCCTTTAATCCACCCCAAAGGAGGGGGTGACCATAAGAACTCTTTGGAGCGGATAAAGCGAGACGGATTAATAGAAATACCAAAACCCTTTAGAAGAGTGAAATTTCCAAGGAAGAATTAAAGGATTTGTTGGTGTTATTTCCAACAAGCTTGGCAAGTGCACTGATATGAATAGTGCAGGATTTCCAATGAGTAGTTTTGTCTTCAAACTTGGACAAATTTCTAGCTTTCCAAACTTGCACGAAAACATTGACGATACAAGCCGTAATAACCTCCCCTGGTTAGGGAGAACAACCCCTAGCAATCGCAGCATAACAGTCCGAGATAAAAAGGAAAAGATTCTAAATATTCAGCATACCTTTCAGCCAAAGCCAAATATGACAGACAAAGCAGCAATCGAAGAAAATATGCTGAGAGGTTTCCTGGTGTGCAAAGCAGAAAGTGCAGACCGAGGAAAAAGAGAACCCACGCAGCTTCAAATTCTCATCAGTGGTAATCTTATTATTAATCATTCTCCACACCACCATTGAATGAGAGGGGGAATATTAGAATTCCAAAGGAAAAGCTTCCATTGAGCTGCAGCCGAAGATAGCAAAATGAAACCGTAGGCAGATTTGAGACTCAAATGGCCATTGTCAGCCCCAGTCCAAACCCCTTTGTCATCCGCTTCAACCAGTGGAAGATGAATCTCAGAAATGCGAGGTAAAAGACTCGGTAAAGTCATGGTAACATTGTTATGAAACTTCCAGCAAGAGTTATCCACATTGTCACTGAGTTTTGAGGTAAGATTATCGTGGAATTGAGACGGAATGTTAAAAATATTCACCAAAGGATCCCGAGCCAATTGTCAAGCCAAAAGTAGGTACTCTTGGCGTTACCAATAACCCATTACGTATTATCTAAAACAGTGCCAACCGATTCCTTAATATTATTCCAAATAGATGATTTTATGGAGTACTTAATGTAATAGTTTGTTCTTCGAACTCTGGCAGCTAACACCCTGGCCCAGTCCTGCTTATTCCACTTGAAATTCCAACACTAATGAACTGTTGTAGCCGAATTGAAGCTTCGAAGAGATTTAATGCCAAGACCTCCGTCTTTAATGCCTTTGCAACAAGTTTTCCATGCCACCGTGACAAACTTTTTCATCTCTAAATTACCGCTCCAAATGAAATTCCGTATTCAAGTTTCAATGCATTTGATCGTGCTAGCCGACCAATTATGCACTGTCATACAATTTATCAGCATGCTCTGAATGACGGATTTCACAAGTTGAAATCTCCCCGCCATGGATAAAAGGCTAGCTTTCCAAGCCGCAAGCTTGATTCTAACCTTGTCCGCCACGAATTGAAAATGAACAGCTTTAGGTCTGCCAATGAAAATGGGAGCCCCCAAATAAATGAAAGGAGGAAAAGCAATGGTAAACCCCAAGAGAAGAGCCAGTCTTTGATGTCTGGCTGAAGACATTCCACCTTCAAAAATAAGAGACTTAACTTTGTTACAAAACTGACCCGAACAAATGGCATAATCATTTAAAAGCTTAGCAATAGTAGTCAAAGATTTTTGGTCTCAAATTCAAACCATCCTTTCTTGTGTTTTTCTACTCAGCGAAGCAGCCAGCACGTCCTTTGTGTTCTCAAGACTCACAAGATTTTTCTTCTCTTCTTTTCTTTCCCTCCGCAACGAGACTTCCGGTGGTCATCATGCCTCAGCACTCTGGAGTTCTCTTGGTTCCATGAGTCCCGAGCACTTGGTAGATCTCTTCTCTTTCTATTGAATATAGGCTCGTGCCTTGACAAGGAGGGAATCCGGCAAGGCATACATTTCAATGTCAATTACTTTGGGGAAGTCACTGCGGGGGCTCAGTCCTTGCTTGAGCAAATAATTCTTTATGTCATCAATCGTAGAGACCTGGATGACTTCCCAATTGAAACTCTCGATTTAGGCTGGGAGGGATTTGTATTTCCCTTGCATGATTATTTCGAGTGTTGTCTCAGACTTTGGATGGCGACGAGAAGTTGTGAAGTGCCTCGAAAATTGTTTTCCTAGGTGTCGCACGCTCGCGAAAATGAACAGAGTCGCCACTAATATATTTATCCCAAAGAGGGAAAGGAATATCAGAAAATCTGGAATAAAGAAAGGATAAGAAAAGGTCTTGCGACCAAAGATCGGGTAAGAAGTCGGTTACGCAAGGGGAAGGTATTAGCACCCCTCACGTCTGTGGTACTCCACAGGATCCACTTATGTTTGTTCTATTCTAAGGGTGTATAAATCTAAAGCTTAATTACTAAGGGAATGCATGCGAAAGAAAGAAAAAGAAATGCGGGGAAAATAAGGTTTTATAAATAGTTGTGCTCGCTTTGGCCCTGCGACCTAATGCCTACGTATCCTTTTCAGGAATCAGAGCGCCGTAGTTCGACTCTTTAGTTTTTGTTTGTTTTTGTGTTTTTTAGTTGAACAGTTACATTCGCACTCTGCTGCTCGACCTCTGGAGTCTTAAGCTGGGAATGGAGCGGAAATAACGTGTCCGATTAGGAGAAAGAATGCCTCGGAGGCAAGAGAAAGAATGCCTCGGAGGCGAGAGAAAGAAGAGAGAAACTTGGTTTGTGTCTTTTAGATGTAATTCCATGATGAACAAAACCCAATATAAGGCTTCGCACCAATTTGTCATACCCCAAAATTTGCCCTCTTATATTCAATCAAAGGTCCCTCAATTGCCCAAGAGCACTCATGGTTCTATCAGACAAAGTTCCTCCTAATCCAAGATCTCAAAAAGTAGGGTTTGCATCTTATCAAAGGGATCTGAATCTTTAAGGTCTCAAATGGATCTCAAGGTATCTAATATGTCTCAAAGTATCTCCATGTCAATCATCAAGCTTCAGTCCCAAGGATTTCTCATTCAAATGCTCAGATGATCAATAATCGACTATGTTGACCTAAAAGTCAACTATAGTCAAAATACAGTCAAACTTCAAGATTTTTGGTCAACATCAAGTATGTGAGGTTATATCCATCATTTGATCAAAGATTGATCATGATCCATTAATAAAAACTCAGAAATGAACAAATTCAAAAGGTTCAAATTAGGGTTTTTTATAGGAAAAGTCAACTCAACTTTGACTGGCCATAACTTTCACATGGAGTATCAAAAATTTCCCAACCAAAGCCTACTTTGAAGGAAATTGAATCCTCTACAACTTTGCCCCTCACAAGCCAAGGCCAGAAATGCACCATTTGAGAGATATGGTACAAAAGATTATAGGTCCTTTTCAAAGGTCAACCGAAAGCAGTTTTTTGTCAAAGGGCATATCATCAAGATAAAATCTCCAAATGAAAAATATGTTCCAAAGTGGCCTGTAGAGGACATCTTGAGGTTTCCAAAAAGTCTTAGAACTGTTTCATATCTTAAAAATTGAGGGAGATATGCCTTGTCAAAGTTGGCCAATTTTGGATGGAAAATATGAAGCAAAACTGGTTCAAAATGGATATTTTTGCAAATGGGCCTATCTTGTTATGATCCAAACTTGATTCTAAGGTTACTAAGGACCTCCAATTTCAAAGGCCACGCTCATTGGATTTTTATTTTATTTTTAGTGAATTATTTATTCATTAAAGATTCAATTTAAATCAAATAAAAGGAAAATTGTGAAAGGATTGATTTTGGTCCTATTTTCTAAACAAATCAAATCAATAAAACATCACATACTACATCCAAATTCGTGCAAGGTAATATTGGTAATATTGGATTGAGTTTGAGCAAGTTTAGAAAGATTTCATGGAGATTTTCAAGTCAACACTAATCATGGGAATTACAAAGATTTTCTTCAAATTTCTTAACCTAATCCATTGCATTATAAGTACCTAAGAGAATCATACGGAGGGGGGGGTTGGAGAAAGAGGTTTTGCATCCCAGAAGCGCGGATACGAAACTCAAAAAAGGAAGGAAATTTGGAATTCGGTTTGAGTGTTTGAAGGAGATTCAAAGGCTTTTAGACATTCAGACGTATTCCTGGAAGATTGTTGGTCGTTTCCAAATCAAGATCGCAGCCTACAACATCTGGAATCAACACCTATAAACACACGGTTTAACCATATTTTTCTTAATTTTGATTATCATCATACAAGCATTATAAACATCATATGAGTGTATATTATGGTTTGTTTTAATGTGTAGAACATGTTTGGATAGTTGGATTTGAGCTTTGATGCAGGTAGCACCATGTGCCATGGTTAGGGTTCGGTTTCTTGAAATTAGGGGCCATGGATACAGGCGAAATTGGCTCAAAGCAAGGCCTTATTTGGATTCAGAAGGTGAAACCGATTCGACCCATGGTTTCACCTGGGATTTATGTGATGTTTTGTGGGTTTGATGCATATGCAGGTGGTCGCTACGAGCAAAGAGTCGTGGCAAAATTCTGGGTAAACCGTAGGCAAGTTTCTGAAAAAATATCAAGGAGGAAGACGAATAGTGATTGGGCGCGAATGACTTCTGTTTGAATTTTTCTTTTGGTTTTTTTATTAGTTGAGTCGCTTACTAAACACGAAGCGCGTTTTGGTTGTAGTGGCAAAGGTGACGTTTGGCCCTGAGGACGTGGGTTCGATCCCCGCTCCCTTCATTATTTTGTCTAAATTCCCCCTTGCAGATCCAATGCTACGCGCGTACACGTGCCTATGGTGAATCTTCGCAATTCCTGCCATCAGATTAAGTCAATACAAGATCCAACGCAGCAACATGGAGGTGCACACCATGGAACTTCAATGGCTCACCACACACAATTAGAACCCAGGTTTTATTGTTTATTTCATTATTATTTATAAAATTTGTTTTAGTTATTTTATTATTTAAATTAAACAATAATTACTTGTATTTAGTTTAATTAACTTATTTTAGGATTAGGTATAAAATAGGATTAGGCTAATAATTAACATTAGGATTGTTTCCCAACTATTTGATTATTCGATTTAATATATTTTAATCAGCTTTAGTTATAAATCACAAAAACCCTATAAATCACAAAAACCCTAGATAGGCTATCAAGGCATTAGGGTTTGTCCAATCCCCATTAGTTTTCTAGCCAAAATAATAGGATTTAATTTATTATTCGTTTCGATCGTATTAATCGATCGCGATGGGTAATAATCGATCATTCAATTATCAAATTAAATTAATATAATTAAAATAACATTATTTTGCTAAATGGTTTTAACCAAAGCTATTGGTTACAATGATTAGCATTCCCCTTTTATCAAATTCGTTATTATTTGTAATCGTATCTATCGATTATAAGGAGTAACAATAAATTAAAATATACACATTTGCTATTCGCGATAATCGAATCTATCGATTATAGTGGTTAGCAATCCTCCCTTTAATCCGTTAGCCGTGGTAATCAAGCCTATTGATTATCGTAACTAATGGTAACTGTAGCGAGGAAAATCTGAGACAGAAGCCATGGAATTGACTCGACTCAATATTTCGTTTGGAATCGCCACCGCGCTTTATTTTTTCAAAGGAAAAGGGAAAAGAACGAAAAACCCAAAGTTTTGTTTTTAAAACGAGAAAGAGAACTCAGGTTCGGGTGTTGATTATACAAGGGGAAGGTTTAAAGCACCCCTCATATCTGTGGTACTCCACAGGAACCTTTTTGAAAATCTGTGTCGTGTGTGCTAAGAAAGGGGTTTGTTTTATTTTTAAAATAAGCTCGGCAAAGCGTTAAGCTTTGTGCCTACATACCTCCTCGGTGCAATGGAGAAGTCAGAGCTAATGTAGTTCCGCTTAAAAGGGAAAACGTTTTTAAAAAAACGAATAAACATTTATCGTCGTCGCAGAGAAATACTCAGCCATTGATTTTGAGCATGAGAACAAATAAGTTCTTTGCTTCGCAAATGAAAGAAGGGCTACAACTCGGATAAAATCGATGAGTATGCCAATAGCTCTCTCACGCGGAAAAGATTTCATTATATCAATCAATTTCAAAATCGTGGGGTATAACCACTCGTTCCGACAATTAACAGTGTCTAAACTTTTGAAGAAAAAGCCACTAAGGGCAAAAGATATTTTAAAGAAAAGGTTTTGAAAAGGTTTGCAAACACAAGAAGGTTTTTGAAAAAGGGAGAAGATTTTGAAAATTTAAGAATGGGAGGAGATGAAGAGGCTATCCTATTGCGTAAAATAAAAGCTAAGGAAAGAAACGGTCTAACCGAAGAAGAAGCCAAAACTTGACATTGTGAGTCAAGGTAGATTTCCCATCCTTTGGAATATCAATACTAAACCATCACATTACCACTTGGGGATCCAGATGAACTTATTATCTTAGCACCATTTCGCATTAAGCACATTAAAATTCTGACGAAAATCGGGCAGAGTAACGGTTGTTTTCGGGTAAAATCCTTATATCAATGCCTTGGAATTAACCATCAAGGGCTTTCAAGGAAATACCTGCACATACAAACAAACAACAATCCAATGCTAGATAGACAGAATAACAGCAGAGTAACAATATCATGAGGGTCCAGAGGTACTAAGTCCATAAGTCCGAATCTCCAAAATGCTAGGGATAGTAACCAATAGTCCAAAAGAGAGCCTTAGGTGTTTTTAGATTTTTGTTATTTATTAGTGTTTTAGCATAAAAGTAAAGTATGGTCCAAGTGGGCAAAAGAAAAATAGCGGAAGCATAAACATAGCGTCCAAATGGACAAAGAGAAAATAGCGGAATATAAATGTCCAAATGGACAAAGAGAAAATAGCGGAATGAAAAATATGATGAAATGATAAAATAAAGCGATAAAGCGAGAAATATAAAGAGCAATATAATACAGTGCGGAAATTAAAGTCAATTGTTAGATGTTAAAGATAACCATCTCGAAACTTGTCAAGTATGTTATCAAAGTTAGTAATGAAGATCGATGGTGAGTGAAGGATGTACTCGGATTTAAATTCAATAGAAATTTATCAGAAGCTTGATAAAATCATAGCGACTACACGATAAACCTCCATAAGTCTTAAATCAACCGCATACAATTCTCTTCCATATTTGATCTTTTTGATTCGGGACACGAAATATTGCGCTATGTTAAACAGATCGCCAAGTGATTTATGTAGAAATCACCCTACAACGAGGCCGGTCAAAACTTTATGTGCTAATGCATGCGAGAGAAGTGATATGTAGATCACTCTCCGAAAGCAATACCGCACGAAAAGAAAAATAAGGAGCGATCTCGTCTTTACCAAGAATCCATAAGAATTCTCAAGGTGTTAAGACTTTCATCGATCAAAAGAAAAAGAAATAAAGATGGAACCACATCAAAGGCTCCTTTCATCCATAATTTTAATCACTTAATTTTGCGGATTTGGATTCTCATCCTATCGACGCCCTAAGTCCATTGAAATTAGAGAGAAATTAGGCCTCTAACTTGTGATTCAAAGAAAATATCAAAATAAAGGAGTAGAAGATGAGTTAGAACCAAAAACAAGTCAAAAACCACAAAAACAAGCATTCTGCCCAGATGTAAATCGATTTGCACAGAGTGTAAATCGATTTGCATAACTCTGTTTTCAAATCTGCGCAGTTTTTCAGTTGTGTAAATCGATTTGCACTAGATGTAAATCGATTTGCACAACACAGTTTTCAAAAAAAACAGCAAATCAAGAGAAGAAAACTTGTTTAAACATAAAACCAAACACCTTGTGATCTTTGATCAATTTGTGCACGAAAATGTATCAAGTAAGCAAGCAAAACTCATCAATGTAGCACCAAAGGTGCATCAAGCATAAACAACAATGGATCACATCTTGAATTATGGAATGGATCTAGAATTTTACCAAATCTTTCACAAACTTTGAATCTTCTTCAAGAACACACAACCACAAGCCTTGATCTCTCACAATTGATGAAGAAAAAGTAGGGTTTATGTTAAGGTTTAGCTCTAAATTAGTGAGGTTCAAGATGTGACTCACTAATTTGTGTGGAAGAAAAAGAGCTTTGAGTGAGGGGTTTGGAAGAGGTGAGGAGAGAAAGAGCAAGATTTTTCTTGGCTATCAAAGCTTGAAAAATGAAGAGGGGAATGCCTCAATTTATAGCACTTAGGCTTGGGAAATTTTGTGGCTTGGAGTTAGGATTGGAAAATAGAATTAGGCTTGGGAAAAGGATTTGGAGCCAAAAATGAGATCCAATGGTCTTGATGCAATCACATGAGGGTTTATGATTAAATGATGTAGGTAATCAAATACAAGAGCTAAGTCATGCTTCCCATGCTTGCAAATGATGTCAACACTTTCAAAAGCTTAAATTTGCCTTCATTTTTCCAAATTCGCACTGGTGCAATCGATTTACACTTTATGCAAATCTATTTACATAGCTGAAAAAGGCAAAATCTGGGGCAAAAACAGTTATGCAAATCGATTGCTGTGTTATGCAAATCGATTTGCATTGATGGCAGAAGCAAATCTGGTGCAGAAACAGTTGTGTAAATCGATTTACACCTTATGCAAATCGATTTGCATAGTGAAAATGTTGAAAAATGCTCCTTTTGAAGGATGTTATGACTTGGTACCTACAAAACACAAACACACCAAAGCACAAGGCAATATTTTTGGTATTTTGGTTAGTAAAACAATATATACAAGACTAAAAATGGGTGCTTGATGATTCCCTTGCAGATGAATTGAGCATAACACCACAAGTAGAGTTCTAAGTTAAAACTTCTCGATTGATGATTGGTATGCAAATGATGTGTGATCTTAGGGTCAAAAATTGGGGTATGACAAATGCCCCTATTTAAGTTTCTTCGATTCGGAGATACGATGATTGGAAATCTTCGTTTTGACGAAATCGAAGAGACTTAAATATATAAAACACAATTTTTGAACCTAAGATGCTATGCAATGTTTAATGAATGCATACGATGAGGATAAAACACGACAACACCGGGGAGGAAAAGGAACTCCACTGGGGAAACAAATGTCTTTCGGGCAGAACTCCACTAGGGAAGGCCAGACTTTGTTGGAGAGACAAAAACTTTGGTGGGAAAAGAAACTTCTATGGGGAAAACATTTCGCACCAGAGAGGTTAAAGCAATCACCTTTCGCTGGAGATGATAAAGGGGGCATCCTCTTTCACTGGGGATGAGAAAAATATGCATCCTGAATCAGAATGCCAATCTTCCATTAACAGAAAACACACCATCGTACCACTGATGATATGAAGAGATGTACCGTCGTACCATTGACGATAGCATATACCAACGTTCCACTGAAGGTATTAAAGAGAAATTCATCGACGTACCACTGACGATGAAGAGATGTACCGCCGTACCACTGACGATAACACATACCAACGTTCCACTGAAGGTATTAAAGAGAGATTCATCGACGTACCACTGATGATGAAAGAGATGTACCGCCGTACCACTGACGATAACATATTCCAATGTTCTACTGAAGGTATTAAAGAGAGATTCATCGACGTACCATTGACGATGAAAGAGATGTATCGCCGTACCACTGACGATAACATATACCAACGTTCCACTGAAGGTATTAAAGAGATATACCACCTTACCACTGATGATATAAAAGAGATAATTTATCGACGTACCACTGACGATGAAAGAGATGTACCGCCGTACCACTGACGATAACACATACCCACGTTCCACTGAAGGCATGAAGAGATATACCACCGTACCACTGATGATATAAAAAGAGATAATTCATCGACGTACCACTGACGATGAAAGAGATGTACCGCCGTACCACTGACGATAACGCATACCAACGTTCCACTGAAGGCATGAAGAGATGCCCCTTTGTACCAATGACGGTGAAGAGCAATCAATAATACTTTTTTCAATGATTTGAGGATGCAAATACAAATGCATAATCTCAATATTCATCGTCCAACAACCAAAATTCAATCCATGACCAAATGGAAAGAAACTGCCAAAAAGACTGGACTAAGTGAGAGAGGAACTCACTAGTCTTCTGTTCGCAGACATCTGAACAGAATAACTGAAACATATTATCCACCTAGAAACAAATTCAGTGGGGATTTTCAAGGAAAGTGAACTTTTTCTGCTTAAGACACTCTAAATGAAAGAGCAGTCTGTTTGACAGTAAACTTCATGATAGCGAATGTGAATGTATGACTGTTTTTGATGCCTGTTAATGATGCATATGCTGCCAAAACTTAACACAAGAATTAACTCAAGAGATGGAGTACGAAAATAACATAATCACGCATGTCTCAAGCTGAACACCAGAGCAGAAACTGCTATAACAATCTTTTGATGGCTTCAGAATAAATGCTACCCAACACTAGGGAACATTGGAGCTGAGAGAACAAAACAGTTGAGTTCTACACCATATTCGAACCAGGCCAAAGGTGCATTGAGTGGAACACATTCTTCTTCTTTTGCATATGAATATATCAACATATCCATTCCTTGTAATGCACTCATGAATCAAAGTAAAACTTCCTTTTATATATTTCAAAAAAGGATTTTGTTGAGATCAATTTTCTTTTTGTTTCAAAAAATCACTATCAACAATAAATGACATTTTGAAAGATATGAAAGAAATAAGATTGCCAATAAAAGGTAAAGGCTCAAACTTTTTTAATAGAATGGTAGCCTGCAAAAGGCAAGACCCCATGGATTATTACAAAGTTTGGAAAGTGGTAATTTTATGGAAAAGGTACATTGAAATGTAATGACCCCGTCCTTTCTCTCAACTTGGAATTCCTAAGCAAAGGCTTCCGTTGAAATGTGTTGAACTTCTTTATGATAAACAGATGACTGCTGATGATCAAGTCTTGTCTGATGTAGTTACTTGCCATGAATCCCTAACTTTTGCCTGGACCGCCCTTTCGGGTTTTCAGTCCACCGGGTATTTTATTCTGTTTATGTCTCTAATTTTTGCCTGGACCGCCCTTTCGGGTTTTCAATCCACCGAGACGCTCTTTTTTGCCTAAGCCGCCCTTTCGGGTTTTCAACTTAGCAAGATGTTCTTTTATTGTTTTTAGGCGAAGTATTTCTTGACTACATCAGCATTCACGGGACGTGGGAGCTCTTCTCCATCCATAGTTTCAAGAATTAATGCACCGCCAGAGAAAGCTTTCTTAACAACATATAGTCCTTCAAAATTAGGAGTCCACTTGCCCCTTGAATCAGAGGTGAAAGACAAGATCCTTTTGAGCACGAGGTCGCCTTCTCTGAATACACGAGGTCGAACCTTTTTATCAAAAGCTTTCTTTATTCTTTTCTGGTACAACTGACCATGGCATAAAGCCGTCATTCTCTTTTCTTCTATCAAATTCAATTGATCAAACCTGCTCTGACACCACTCAGCCCCAGATAACTTGGTTTCCATTAAAACTCTCAGTGATGGAATCTCAACCTCAATAGGGAGCACTGCTTCCATACCATAAACCAAAGAAAAGGGGGTTGCCCCGGTTGAAGTACGAACAGATGTACGGTACCCATGCAAAGCAAATGGGAGCATCTCATGCCAGTCCTTGTACGTAACAACCATCTTTTGCACAATCTTCTTAATATTCTTATTTGTTGCTTCAACAGCTCCATTCATCTTTGGCCTATAAGGCGAAGAGTTGTGATGTTAAATTTTGAAACTTTCACACAGTTCACTCATCATGCTGTTGTTCAGATTCGAGCCATTATCAGTAATGATCTTGCTCGGTACACCATATCTACAGATGATGTTGTTCTTGATAAATCTGACCACAACTTGCTTTGTAACATTAGCATATGAAGCAGCTTCTACCCACTTGGTAAAGTAATCGATTGCTACCAGGATGAATCGATGTCCGTTTGAAGCCTTGGGTTCAATCATGCCAATCATATCGATACCCCACATAGAGAAAGGCCATGGAGAAGAAATAACATTGAGAAGTGTCAGAGGCACATGAATCTTGTCAACATACACCTGACACTTGTGACACTTCTTTACAAACTTGTAGCAATCAGATTCCATTGTCAGCCAATAGTAACCTGCTCTGAGCATCTTTTTAGCCATCGAATGTCCATTGGCATGAGTACCAAAAGATCCTTCATGAATTTCATGCATTAACATGTCTGCTTCGTGTCTATCCACGCATCTGAGCAAAACCATGTCATAATTCCTTTTATACAAAACATCAACATTGATGAAAAAACTGCCAGCCAATCTCCTCCAAGTTTTCTTATCCTTATTTGATGCCCCAAGTGGGTACTCTTGAGTCTGAAGGAAGTGCTTAATATCAAAATACCAAGGCTTTTCATCTGTTGATTCTTCAACTGCAAATACCTGAGCAGGTCTATCAAGACGCCTGATTGTAATCTGAGGTTCCCCATTATGGAAGTTCACTTTGTACATGGAGGACAATGTGGCTAATGCATCAGCCATCTGATTCTCATCTCGAGGGATGTGGTGGAATTCAACTTTGTTAAAGAACGTCAACAGCCTTCTGGCGTAATTTTTGTAAGGGATCAAGCCAGGATGACGAGTTTCCCATTCTCCTTTAATCTGATTAATCACAAGCGCAGAATCTCCATAAACATCAAGAATCTTAATTCTCATATTAATGGCCTCTTCAAGTCCCATGATGCAAGCTTCATACTCATCAATATTATTTGTACAATCAAAACATATCCTTGCAGTGAAAGGTACATGTGACCCATGCGGAGTGACAATAATGGCACCAATTCCATGGCCATGAACGTTAGAAGCTCCATCAAAAATTAAACCCCACTTGGATTCAGGATCTGGTCCTTCTTCTGGCAATGGTTCATCCCAATATTGAGATCTCAAATACATTATATCTTCATCTGGGAAGTCCATTCTGATAGATTGATGATCATCAATTGGTTGGTGAGCGAGGTACTCTGCCAACACACTTCCTTTCACAGCTTTCTAAGCTCGATATTCAATATCATATTCTGATAACAACATTTGCCAGCGAGCGATCCTTCCAGTTAATGCAGGTTTCTCAAATACATACTTAATTGGATCCATTTTGGAAATCAATAGGGTGGTGTGGTTCAACATATACTGTCTTAGTCGGCGAGCAGCCCACACCAAAGCACAGCAAGTTTTCTCAAGCAGCGAGTATCTTGTTTCGCACTCGGTAAACTTTTTGCTAAGGTAGTATATTGCATACTCTTTTCGACCAGACTCGTCATGCTGACCCAACACACATCCCATTGAATTTTCAAGTACTATGAGGTACATAATCAAAGGCCTTCCCTCAGCTGGAGGGAGCAAAATGGGAGGTTCAAGCAGATATTCTTTGATGTTGTCAAAAGCTTTCTGACAATCTTCATTCCACACACATCCCTGATTTTTCTTTAACAACTTGAAGAATGGCTCACAGGTAGCAGTCATATTGGAAATGAACCTGGAGATATAATTCAAACGTCCGAGGAAACCTCTCACTTGTTTCTCAGTCTTTGGTGCTGGCATTTCCTGAATTGCTTTGACTTTATCAGGATCTACTTCAATTCCTCTCTGACTGACAATGAAACCCAATAATTTTCCAGAACGGACACCAAAAGTGCATTTGTTTGGATTTAAGCGGAGACGATACTTTCTCAAACGCTGAAACAACTTTAAAAGATCTTCCATGTGCCTCTCCTCTTACTGGGATTTGGCAATCATGTCATCCACATAAACCTCAATTTCTTTGTGCATCATATCATGGAAAAGAGTGGTCATGGCCCTCTGATACGTCGCGCCAACATTCTTCAACCCAAAAGGCATTACTTTGTAACAAAATGTCCCCCATGGCGTAATAAAGGTTGTCTTTTTCGTGTCTTCAGGTGCCATCTTAATCTGGTTGTATCCTGAAAAACCATCCATAAAGGAGAAAACCTCAAACTTTGCCGTGCTATCCACCAACATATCAATGTGAGGTAGAGGAAAATCATCTTTCGGACTGGCTTTGTTCAAATCTCTATAATCAACGCACATGCGAACTTTTCCGTCTTTCTTCGGATCAGGCACAATATTGGCAATCCATTGAGGATATACAGAAGTGACAAGGAAACCTGCATCTATCTGCTTCAAGACCTCATTCTTAATATTTTCTGCCATATCAGGATGACTCCTTCTTAGCTTTTGCTTGACAGGAGGACATTCAGGTTTCAACGGCAAACGATGCTCCACAATATCTGTGTCCAATCCAGGCATGTCTATGGTAGGACCATGCAAAAATGTCAACATACTCTTTAAGAAGCTCTACCATCCTCTTCTTAACATCTTGACCAAGCAGTGCCCCAATCTTGACTTCCTTTTTATCCTCTTCAGAACCCAAGTTGATGACTTCTAACGGCTCTTTATATGGCTGAATGGTGTCTTCCTCGTGCTCAAGCAGTCGGGAAATCTCATCAGGAATACATTCATCACTCTCTCCTTCTGCCTCATACACAGGACACTCGAAGTTGGGAGAGGGTGCAGGGTCATTACTTTCAACGGTTTTATTGATTAATCTGCACAAGTGATTATTATTTCAGGAAAAAGGAAAGATTTACGCAAACATGTAATCGTGCAGATTATGGCAAATGAAAACATATTTTTAAAGGTTTTTTGTGTTACCACTTTCCAGAAAAAGCAAAAAGATAAAAAGCATGTATATGCAGAAACAAAATGACTTTTATTGATGATTTTAATGTTTAAAACAAACAGAAAAAAGCCCCAACAACTTCACTTTAATCTTGGGCAGAATGAAAGGATTTTGAAAAACATAAAAGCAAATTACTTTGAAGCATGAGTACACTCAGGAATGTCAATGGTGATCCAATTCTTAGTCATCTTTCCATGGATCACAAAGTTTGGCACTTCTGGCTCTGGTTCGTCTTCAACAATAGAGTTCACTTCTGGAGGAGTCTTCCCAAGATATCCATACACCATGTTCACAGCAGACGCTTCATGAGTTGGCAATGGATTGTTCTGCACGTTTGGACCAATTCACGGAAAGAAAGCATTCCAGAACGAACCAATCTCTGAACTTCATTATTCAGGGACCAACAGTTCTCCAAATCATGCCCAGGAGCATTCTGATGAAAAGCACAAGTGGCATCAGCTTTGTACCACCAAGGGAGTTTCTCTGGAACAGGAGGTGGTGACCTTGGTTGAACCAACTTCTTGTGAATTAGAGCAGGATACAGTTCAGTGTACGTCATAGGGATAGGATCAATATTAACTCGAGGATACGGATTCCTCCTTGTTGGTTGTTGATTAACAGGAGCTACAGGAACTGAATTCACAACAGGAGTCACTGACGCCACTTGTTGAGATTGATTTCTGAATCGATTATTCCTCCCATGAGAAACAGCATTAGCATCTGATTCTTTCTTCTTCTGAAATGAAGAACCATACTTCTTCGCACCACCAGACGAATTATCATTCTGAACCAGACGACCTTCTCGCACAGCTTCTTCCAACCTGACACCCATACCCACCATTTCGGTGAAGTCTACAGGAGCACTTGCAATCATCTTTTCATAGTAAAACGGACCAAGAGTCTTAAGGAAAATCTTAGTCATCTCTTTTTCTTCCATCGGAGGAATCACTTGGGCGGCAACCTCACGCCATCTCTGAGCATATTCCTTGAAGGATTCCTTTTCTTTCTGCATCATAGCTTGCAATTGATCTCTATCAGGAGCCATGTCCACATTATACTTGTATTGCTTCACAAACGCCTCAGCTAAGTCATTAAAAGTGCGAATATAGGTGCTATCAAGGCCCATATACCACTTAGAAGCAGCTCCAGTCAAACTGTCTTGGAAATAATGGATCAACAGACGTTGATCATCAGTGTGAGTGGACATCTTCCTTACATACATCACCAGATGTGCCTGAGGACAGGAATTTCCTTTATACTTCTCAAATTCAGGTAACTTGAACTTAGCAGGCACTTTCACATTGGGAACAAGGCAAAGATCATGCACGTTCTTTCCAAACAGTTCTTTCCCACGGAGAGCTTTCATTTCTTTCTGCAGTTCTTCAAACTGATCTTGGAAACCGTCCATTCTGTCATGAATTTCACTTGGAGCAGCATCATAAATAGGCTCTGGGACAAAAGGACCAGTATGAACAATAGGAGACGTGTTGACCATAACAGGAGTCAACGGACGAGTCATCTCAGGAACAGACAAAAAACCTTCAGGCTTGCCCCAGGGATATCCATTAGGCATACGTTGCTGAGTAGCACCAACAGGAACAACAGGAATTGTTGCAGCAGCAATTTCAGAAATCACAGTGGTCTGACCCTGAGCTTGGGCATTGGGAGGAGGAACCTGATTCTGATTCTGATTCTGATTAGCCATCAATGTCTCAACCAGAGCAGTGAGACGTTCCACACCAGATCTCAAAGTAACAACCTCTTCACGTAGCTCACGATTCTCTTGTTCAAGACCTTCCATCTTCTTCTTGCAGTTAGCTCGAGTGTTATACCAGTGAGACAACTTGATTCTGTATGAAGAACACTGAATAAGACCTCGGGAATATTCTCGGAAGCAAGACCAAAATGCAGAATGATGCATGAAATGCAATGCAAATGATTTTTATTATTATTGGTTTTCAAGGAACTTTAAGACATTAATTGTAAACATTAGCAAAAAAAAAATAAAACATAACAACATTCTTCATTAATAATAGAAAAGCTTACAAAAGGATTCAAAGATCCAAAATTACAAAACAAAGGAAAAGCTAGAAACTAGAAAGGAACACTTCTGATGAAGATTCAACTCCTCTCTGCAGCTTCCTACGGAGCTTCTCCAACTCATCTTCATAAAAGGCCTTCAAATGAGCATTCTCGACCATCAGCTTATCAACAACTTCCTTCCATGCAACTGAATCTTCTTGTTGTCTCTTTCGCTTTTCTCCATGTTGTTGAAGCAACTCTTCTTGATGACGGATTTGATCATCCTTTTCCATCAACCAACCATCTTGTATATCAAGCATTTCATCCTTTTCTTTCAAATGTATCTTCAACTCTTTATTCTCCATTTCCAAAGCATGAAACTTCTTCTCCCAAGCGTCTCTTTCCAATCTCATCTTAGCCACGAGCTCTAGATGCCCCTCACTACTTTCAATAAGAGTAGTGAAAGATAATGGTGGAGTAATGGGTAGAGAAGGCTCCTCAAGTAAATAAGGCATCTGAAAAGTATGAGCTCTAGCTTGAACCCAATCAGTGTAGTCTTTGAGAGCAACACATTGTTTCGTTCCCAAATGTCTCTTCCTATCAACATGGTGCCAAGCACGCACAAACCGATTTCTCATATCCGAATTTCCATCTTGATTGAGATAGAAGATTCCTGACACAAGAATACTAGCGGGTCGCTCCTTCATGGGGTAACAAAATTGACGCCTTGCAAGAATGGGGTTGTAGGTAATTCCTCCTTGTATACCAAGAAGAGGTACATTAGGGAATTCTCCACAACGATCAATAATCTCACCAATGTCATAAGCAGGATTGTACCAATGGATATTCCCATTAGTAAGAGGCATGATCTTCTGGGACCATGAGAGACCATCAGGATTGTTCAAGAAATTCTTAGTCTGAGGTAAGTGCGAAATAAACCACTTATAGAGCAAAGGAGTGCAACAGTTGATAAGTCCACCTTTCTTATCAGTCCTATGGTGAATGGAATGATAAGTATCCCCAAGCAAAGTAGGTACAGGATTCCCAATCATGAAGATCCGAATAGCATTAACATCGACAAAATTGTCAATGTTGGGAAAGAGTATCAAACCATAGATGAGCAAGGCCAAAAATGTCTCAAAAGCAATCATACTTCCTTTACTAGCCAACATAGAAGCCTTTCCAATCAAGAACTTAGAAGTCAACCCCCAAATTCCTCCTTTTTTGGTCATGTTTGCTTTCACATCTGATATTTTCAACTGAAGACGCTCTGCTATCTCATCAACCTGAGGCTCTTTCTCCATACCACTAAATGGTATGTCATTCGTAACTGGCAAACCAATCCAATAAGAATACTTCTCCAAAGTGGGCATAAGTCGATAATCAGGAAAGGTGAAACAATGATAAACTGGGTCATAAAACTGCACAAGAGTCTCAAGAATCCCCTTTTCCACTTTGGTCTTCAAGATAAAGATCAATTTCCCATAACGGTTCTTGAAGTTGTCAAGATTAGGAATCAAAGTTGCTAGCTCTTTCAATTCCTTTGCACTTGAATTCCTGAAAGTGTACTTCTTGATGCTTCACTTTTGATCCATGGTACCTGTGATGTTTACAAAAAATGTCTCTAAGTTCCTTGAAAACCATTTGTGAATGTCATTTTTATGAATGCATGAATGCATGGTTTATGCATCAACCATAATCAAGAGCACACAAGATCACAGAAAATCACACAAAATCACACAGTCCAGGTTCTTAGGTTTGACGTCACGAGCATGGAGCCATGGGTCTACCCCTCCCACAAGGTGTGATCTAACAAGTTTTGTACCTGCCAATCGGGTTCTACAAAGGTTCCCAAAGTTTTCAATCTTCTATCGGATATTACCGGCACGCACAATTGCTTATGGGCGCCAACAATATGCCTAAAAAGACCTCGTCTGAGCGTAGTATCGCATGACAACAAGCTCAAATTGGTACTTGATCTTGTTTATGCACTACATCCTAAAAAGGCTTAGATTGGTTAAAAGGGTTCTAGGCCATTCAGCTTCTACGGACACTCACTATTGAAAGTAATAGCGTTATCACGATGGTTCGTAACAACCTCTACTACCTTCCATGAGGCCTCCACTGATTGGGGTTCCACCATATGACGCTCATAGTAAGGATTGCTCCTGACATGCGACTATTGGTCTTACCACATCCCATCTCAAGTTACTCACCAAAGTCCGGGTTAGAACTTTATCTCATCACAGAGGAACCATCGAGCACCAAAAAGAAAAAAAGAAGATAAACAAACAAAGCACACAATAATATATACAAATAAAGCACACAGATAAACAAAAATAGGCTTAACACACTTAAAACCGGGTCCCCAGTGAAGTCGCCATTTTTCTGTAGCGGGGAAAATCTGAGACCGAAGCCATGGAATTGACTCGACTCAATATTTCGTTTGGAATCGCCACCGCGCTTTATTTTTTCAAAGGAAAAGGGAAAAGAACGAAAAACCCAAAGTTTTGTTTTTAAAACAAGAAAGAGAACTCAGGTTCGGGTGTTGATCATACAAGGGGAAGGTTTAAAGCACCCCTCATATCTGTGGTACTCCACAGGAACCTTTTTGAAAATCTGTGTCGTGTGTGCTAAAAAAGGGGTTTGTTTTATTTTTAAAATAAGCTCGGCAAAGCGTTAAGCTTTGTGCCTACATACCTCCTCGGTGCAATGGAGAAGTCAGAGCTAATGTAGTTCCGCTTTAAAGGGAAAACGTTTTTAAAAAAACGAATAAACACTTTATCATCGTCGCAGAGAAATACTCAGCCATTGATTTTAAGCATGAGAACAAATGAGTTCTTTGCTTCGCAAATGAAAGAAGGGCTCCAACTCGGATAAAATCGACGAGTATGCCACTAGCTCTCTCACGCGGAAAAGATTTCATTATATCAATCAATTTCAAAATCGTGGGGTATAATCACTCGTTCCAACAATTAACAGTGTCTAAACTTTTGAAGAAAAAGCCACTAAGGGAAAAAGATATTTTAAAGAAAAGGTTTTGAAAAGGTTTGCAAACACAAGAAGGTTTTTGAAAAAGGGAGAAGATTTTGAAATTTTAAGAATGGGAGGAGATGAAGAGGCTATCCTATTGCGTAAAATAAAAGTTAAGGAAAGAAACGGTCTAACCGAAGAAGAAGCCAACACTTGACATTGTGAGTCAAGGTAGATTTCCCATCCTTTGGAATATCAATACTAAACCATCACATTACCACTTGGGGATCCAGATGAACTTATTATCTTAACACCATTTCGCATTAAACACATTAAAATTCTGACGAAAATCGGGCAGAGTAACGACGGTTTTCGGGTAAAATCCTTATATCAATGCCTTGGAATTAACCATCAAGGGCTTTTAAGGAAATACCTGCACATACAAACAAATAACAATCCAATGCCAGACAGACAGAATAACAGCAGAGTAACAATATCATGAGGGTCCAGAGGTACTAAGTCCATAAGTCCGAATCTCCAAAATGCTAGGGATAGTAACCAATAGTGCAAAAGAGAGCCTTAGGTGTTTTTAGATTTTTGTTATTTATTAGTGTTTTAGCATTAAAGTAAAGTATGGTCCAAGTGGACAAAAGAAAAATAGCGGAAGCATAAACATAGCGTCTAAATAGACAAAGAGAAAATAGCGGAATATAAATGTCCAAATGGACAAAGAGAAAATAGCGGAATGAAAAATATGATGAAATGATAAAATAAAGTGATAAAGCGAGAAATATAAAGAGCAATATAATACAGTGCGGAAATTAAAGTCAATTGTTAGATGTTAAAGATAACCATCTTGAAACTTGTCAAGTATGTTACCAAAGTTAGTAATGAAGATCGATGGTGAGTGAAGGATGTACTCGGATTTAAATTCAATAGAAATTTATCAGAAGCTTGATAAAATCATAGCGACTACACGATAAACCTCCATAAGTCTTAAATCAACCGCATACAATTCTCTTCCATATTTGATCTTTTTGATTCGGGACACGAAAGATTGCGCTATGTTAAGCAGATCGCCAAGTGATTTATGTAGAAATCACCCTACAACGAGGCCGGTCAAAACTTTATGTGCTAATGCATGCGAGAGAAGTGATATGTAGATCACTCTCCGAAAGCAATACCGCACGAAAAGAAAAATAGGGAGCGATCTCGTCTTTACCAAGAATCCATAAGAATTCTCAAGGTGTTAAGACTTTCATCGATCAAAAGAAAAAGAAATAAAGATGGAACCACATCAAAGGCTCCTTTCATCCATAATTTTAATCACTTAATTTTGCGGATTTGGATTCTCATCCTATCGACGCCCTAAGTCCATTGAAATTAGAGAGAAATTAGGCCTCTAACTTGTGATTCAAAGAAAATATCAAAATAAAGGAGTAGAAGATGAGTTAGAACCAAAAACAAGTCAAAAACCACAAAAACAAGCATTCTGCCCAGATGTAAATCGATTTGCACAGAGTGTAAATCGATTTGCATAACTCTGTTTTCAAATCTGTGCAGTTTTTCAGTTGTGTAAATCGATTTGCACTAGATGTAAATCGATTTGCACAACACAGTTTAAAAAAAAACAGCAAATCAAGAGAAGAAAACTTGTTTAAACATAAAACCAAACACCTTGTGATCTTGGATCAATTTGTGCACGAAAATGTATCAAGTAAGCAAGCAAAACTCATCAATGTAGCACCAAAGGTGCATCAAGCATAAACAACAATGGATCACATCTTGAATTAAGGAATGGATCTAGAATTTTACCAAATCTTTCACAAACTTTGAATCTTCTTCAAGAACACACAACCACAAGCCTTGATCTCTCACAATTGATGAAGAAAAAGTAGGGTTTATGTTGAGGTTTAGCTCTAAATTAGTGAGGTTCAAGATGTGACTCACTAATTTGTGTGGAAGAAAAAGAGCTTTGAGTGAGGGGTTTGGAAGAGGTGAGGAGAGAAAGAGCAAGATTTTTCTTGGCTATCAAAGCTTGAAAAATGAAGAGGGGAATGCCTCAATTTATAGCACTTAGGCTTGGGAAATTTTGTGGCTTGGAGTTAGGATTGGAAAATAGAATTAGGCTTGGGAAAAGGATTTGGAGCCAAAAATGAGATCCAATGGTCTTGATGCAATCACATGAGGGTTTATGATTAAATGATGTAGGTAATCAAATACAAGAGCTAAGTCATGCTTCCCATGCTTGCAAATGATGTCAACACTTTCAAAAGCTGAAATTTGCCTTCATTTTTCCAAATTCGCACTGGTGCAATCAATTTACACTTTATGCAAATCTATTTACATAGCTGAAAAAGGCAAAATCTGGGGCAAAAACAGTTATGCAAATCGATTGCTGTCTTATGCAAATCGATTTGCACTGATGGCAGAAGCAAATCTGGTGCAGAAACAGTTGTGTAAATCGATTTACACCTTATGCAAATCGATTTGCATAGTGAAAATGTTGAAAAATGCTCCTTTTGATGGATGTTATGACTTGGTACCTACAAAACACAAACACACCAAAGCACAAGGCAATATTTTTGGTATTTTGGTTAGTAAAACAATATATACAAGACTAAACATGGGTGCTTGATGATTCCCTTGCAGATGAATTGAGCATAACACCACAAGTAGAGTTCTAAGTTAAAACTTCTCGATTGATGATTGGTATGCAAATGATGTGTGATCTTAGGGTCAAAAATTGGGGTATGACAGTAACAAATTAAAATCAGGGTTGTACGCCCAATCCTAAAAAACACTTCCCAAATCTAAAACATTCAAAACACTTCAAATCAAACTACGGATTTTCATCCTTATTCAAAACTACGATAGGCCATTCAAAAAGCCTTCAAACCATACCAAATCAAATTCTAATCCTAAGGGCGTACAACCCTTTCCTGAACTACGTTGACTCTGATCCTCCATAAGGAGGTACGTAGGCACTTGGTAACAAGGCGAGTCCCCTTCCCCATAAATCTCATTTTTTTCCCGATTTGTTTTCTCTTGACTATTAACCCTTGAAAGCATAAACCTTACCTTAATACTCTTAGCCATAAAACTGTTAAACTTAGATTCAAAGCCATAGGAAAGGGTTGAGGGTGCCTAACACCTTCCCTCGACCTGAATATAGTATCTTACCCTGATCTCTTAACTACGCGAGGTTTCCTATTCGCCTTGGTAGAATAGGTGGCGACTCTAATCTTTAATCTTTATGGCAGGTTGCTACACAATTCATTACCTTGATTTAGGTCTGAGCCCTTATTAAGTGTTTTAAGTGTTTTTGGTTGAGTGTTTTTTAAGGGAATTTATTTTGCGATTCGAATCACATGAAAATGTATAATGATCGAGAAGCAGATTAGGGAATGAATCCCACTCACTTCTATCCCATTATGTAATGTTCGAGAAACAGATTAGGGAATGAATCCCATTCATTTCTATCCCATTAGTTAATGTTCGAGAAACAGATTAGGGAATGAATCCCACTCATTTCTCTCCCATTAAGTAGTGGCCGAGAAACAGATTAGGGAATGAATCTCACTCATTTCTATGCCACTAAGTGATTGAGAAACAGATTAGGGAATGAATCCCACTCATTTCTCTATCACTTTCTTAATGTGATACGCATCTCTATTTGTTAATGTTTTAATGTTGAAAGAGAAAAAGAAGAAGAAAACTAGCCTAAAATGAATAACTAGCTTAATGTTATGAAGGGAACTTCTAAGTCTTAATGTTGTCATGGTTTCTACCTAAAGTTAGGAATAAAGGAGACATGAAAATTAAAGTCACAATTATAAGCAAAGATTTAAGAATGATACAATGGTACAAAGTTACACACAAGCATGAAGTAACAAGTCAAAATATAGTACAAAATGAAGTAAAATACTATTATTTTTTATATTGATTTTATGGGAGAAATTGAATTACAAATCAAGCAAAAGACTAAAACAGATAGCCTAAAACTAATATTTTTAATGATCATTTTTTATGTCAAAAAGTTGTGTAGTCTAAAAGAAAACTAGCAATTTTATTACCTAAAGAGAGTAAAAAAATCTAAGTAACAAAGACCTAATATCCTAGTAATTTTGTGAGTCAGAGGGGGGTGTAAGTTGATTTTATGGTGCAGGATGAGTAACTGGGCGCAGGGTATTGGTGGCCCAGCAGAGATCTTTTTTTTGTTACAGATTTTCCCTAGCAGAAAATGGCAGCGACGGGCCACAGGGGGTACGCGTAGCGTTTTGGCCCAGAAGTTATGTTTTTGTGTACAAGTTTGTTTCAGCATTTTAAAAAATGAATAATGGGCCACAAAGGGGGTGAACTTAGGAATGGCCCAATGGTTAATTGATGATCCATATGATTTTGTTATCATTATTACTAACAGAACAAAATAAAATAAAAATAATAAAACAAAAAGAAAGTGGAAAATGAAATGGGGATTAGGGTTTGGTCGTAGTGACCATTCAGATTTTCGTTTGCAGCCTCCCCCTCAATGACTCGCTCGCGAAACAGCGGTGGTACGGCGGAGAAACTCGTCTTCTCCGGCCGAAACCTGAACTCGCCTTCGCTCCTCTCCCCTATCCTCTATCTCAACTAGGGGTGTGCAAAAAAACCGGTTATTCATAACCAAATTAGTATCCAAATTGATCCACTTTTTAAAATTCAATCCAAATGTTAAAATATAAAATTGGGTATCCATTTTGTTATCCAAATATAAACCGGTAACCACAATAATAATGTGGTTTAGTTATTGGATACCCAAATTTTGTTATGTATTAAATTTATATGTTTGTCTCTTTTTATGGTTAACCACATACTTATGATGAGAAAAGTTAAATTTCTCTAATAACACATTAATGAATTCTGAATTAAAATTTTAATTTTAAATAATTATTTATTAAATTAAAATGAAACATGCTTGCAGTATTTTTAAAAAAAGACTTGTTATTTCTAATATATTATATGATGATGAGACTTAATGATGCTAAATTGAAAATGAAATTTTTTACAAAAGACAAATTCTAACTCTCCTCACCTATATATACTAAGTTAAAAATGAAAATGTTATGAATAATAGTAAATAGATGTGGATGTTCATTTTCCCCAATCTTTCTATATTCCTTAACTCCTATAATTTAAGTTCCTAACTTTTGTGTATTCCTTGAGTTAATGGTTGTTATTGGTCATGTACTATAAATATGGATCATATTACAATGTAAATGGTACTTTTTTTGGAAGAAGATAATACAATATTGCTTTCTCTCTTCTCTTTCTCTCCTTCGTGTATCATTCATCTCTATATTGATTTGGTGATTTTCATAACACGTTATCAGCACGAAGCTCTACCAAACTTGAAAAAAAATTGAAGCCCTAATTGTTAGAGGTAATATTAGTTAATTATTTTATTATTTTACTTTCTCATTATCCGTGTTGAATTTTGATATTATATCTTATTAGATTATCAATAATCTCTAAAGGATTACAAAACAACGCGTTTGTTATATAGTTCCTGAAGAACTTAACAAATATCCATTAAAGATAGTATTAAGTTTGTTATATAGTTCTTGAAGAACATGTCAAATATCCTAGAAGGATAATATTGAGTTTGATATATAATTCCTGAAGAACTACAAAATGTGATTGAGTTCCTGAAGAACTATAAAAAAATGATGATTGTGATTGAGTTTCTGAAGAACTACACACACAAAAAAAAACTTTTTATTTGTGATATATAACTCCCGAAGAGTTAAAGTTTTAAAATAAGGATTTCTCACACCTTAAAATATTGTATCTATAATATTAGAAGAATTTCATCATGATATTAATGAATCCCAGAAGAATTGCATCTATACTAATAACATATCCCTGAAGGATTGCACAAAGAATAATTTTTCTTGACCGTTGTTTATGGAAATAGTTAGTGATGTGATATTTGTAGAACTAAAGATTAATATTAAACTATCTCCAAATTATTGTTCAAATGTTGAGTTTAATCGATTATTGTGTTTATAATAATTGATGGATTCCAGAAGAATTCAATGTTCAATCACCTTTAAAAGGCCGCATCTATAATATTGTTGAATCCTAGAAGGATTGTATCAATTATGTTAAAAATTACCAAAATGATTGCTTCAATAATATTATCGAATTCTAAAATGATTGAATTAATAATATTGAAGTATCCCAGAAGGATGATTTTGAGGATGATCTTCATGCATCCCAAAAATATTGCAAGAGTAATATTAAAATATCTCTGAAAGATTTCATAAATTTTTGTTGTTGTATCGATCTAAAAATTTATAATTTGTAATATGTTCATTAAAAGATTGTCATTCCAGAAAAATGACACAAATAATTTTAACGCATCCCAGAAGGATGGTTATATATTTTATTTATTTTTTAGATTATTATTTATAACAAATTATTTATATAGTTCCTGAAGAACTTATCAAGCATCCGTGAAGGATAGTAAATCAAATTAATTATATGACAATATAATTTTAGTGATATAATATTGTATGATTAAATATGTTAATTTTATAAGGGGTAATTGTTTGATAATTATATGATAATATGTTCATATGAATGTGTTTGATTGAATTGTTTAATAATGATATAATATTATATTGGTTTTGAATTATATTGGAGATATTGAATATCTTTGTATTACACTTAAATGTGTCGTTGGTAAAACCGGTTGGGTCATATCGGATTTAATATGATGCGAATAAGTAGCTGAAATCATGAACAAGAAGTTTAAATGAACAGCTAAAATCATGAACAAGAAGTTCAAATGAACAATTTAAAATAAATTGTTGTCTTGATCCTCGTACAAATCAATATGAACCAGAAGTTCAAAATATAATTCATTTGCAAAGTATATGAAATAAATTATCAGCTGATAATACTCCACTCAAAGTGGATTCTCCTATTGGATAATATAATATTGCAACTGAGTTGCTGCTGCGCCTGAAGCGTGGTATGAAAGTCGGTTCCAATGTTAAAAGTCCTCTACTAAGAAAAGAAACTAAAGATGACCCAAGTGAGGATATGAAAATGCTAAGAACACTTTGACCTAATTTAATTTTCAGTTCTAGAAGAACAAATCAAGTACTTGAAATATGAAATAAAGAGATCTCGATAAATTATGTCATGGATGAAATGGAATGGAATCGAAATTGAGATAACCAAATAAAGTCAATATTGACAATGTCTTTGTATACAATATAACGCTAAAAGTGATCAATGATAACGAGGATCATGAGTAAAAGTCTATTAAATATTGTAGACTAAGTGAGAATTGCCCAAAATAAATATATTCAATTGAAGAAGAATTAAACTCACTTTACAAGTAACTCACTATTGGACCTGTAGTCCGAACACCTCAAGGTGTGAAACTAATGTGATATAAATGAGTTTTTGTGAAAAAGAAAAATAAGAATGATATAAAGTTTGATTTATTGCTCAATGATTTTCACAAAGACCTAAGATAGATTTTGATAAAACATATTCACCTGTAGTGGATTCAATCGATTTTTGATAATTCATTAGCCTTGTAACACATGAAGGGCTTAATTTGAACATGATGGTTGTAATGACATCTTATTCATATGGTTCACTTAATAGTGACATTTAAATGAAACTCCCTGAAGGGTTCAATATATCAGAGGCACGTGATTATGGATCTCGAGAAAACTACTATATCAAATTGAACAAGTCTCTGTATGAGCTGAAAGAATCTGGATGCATGTGGTATAATCGCCTCAGTGAATATTTACTAACTGATGAATATACAAATAATTCAATTTAGTACTTGTATTTTCATAAAATGATGTGGAAAAGAATTTGCAATACTAGTTATCTATGTGAATGACATACATAGTATTGGAACTCCTGAAGAGCTTCCAAAAGCTATAAATTCCTTAAAGAAAGAGTTTTAGATGAAGGACCTAGGAAAATTAAAAATTATGTCTAGGATTACAAATTGAGAATTTGGACAATGGAATATTTGTACATCAAGAAGATTATATAGAAAAGTGTTGAAACACTTATATATGGACAAATCTCATTTGTTGTTTACTCCAATGATTGTTATATCATTAGATGTAGAGAAAGATCCTTTCAGTCCTCAAGAAAATGATTACAAAAATTGTTTGGTCCTTAAGTACCATATCTTAGTGCAATTGGAGCACTAATGTATTTTGCTAATTATACACGTCTCGATATATCGTTTGTGGTCAATCTATTACGAAGATACAATTATTCGCCTACATGAAGACATTTGAACGGAGTCAAACATATACTTTGTTATCTTAGAGATGTTGGTTACTTGTCAGATTCTCACAAGGGTAGATCTGAAAGAGATTATTTGTTTAGATGTGATGGTACAACCATTTCATGGCGATCTATGGAACAACTCATGGCAACAACTTCATCAAATCCTGCATAACTATTAGCACTCCATGAAGTCACTTCCAAGAAGAAATTTTAAGCAACTACTACAAATAATATCGTCTCACATGTAAATGTCTGCATGAGGGGGAGAAATACATATGTTTTGCACTCTTTTTCCCTTCACCATGGTTTTGTCCCACTGGGTTTTCCTGGTAAGGTTTTTAACGAGGCAATTCACATTTAAAGGATATTGTACTCTTTTTCCTTCACTAGAATTTTTCCCACTGGGTTTTCTCTAGTAAGGTTTTAACGAGGCATATCCTCAATGAACATCCAAGGGGGAGTGTTATGAATAATAGTAAATAGATGTGGATGTTCATTTTCCCCAATCTTTCTATATTCCTTAACTCCTATAATTTAAGTTCCTAACTTTTGTGTATTCCTTGAGTTAATGGTTGTTATTGGTCATGTACTATAAATATGGATCATATTACAATGTAAATGGTACTTTTTTTGGAAGAAGATAATACAATATTGCTTTCTCTCTTCTCTTTCTCTCCTTCGTGTATCATTCATCTCTATATTGATTTGGTAATTTTCATAACAGAAAACCTGTAATCCATTACGCAAACTATTTCATAATTTTTATAACTTTTTTTATGATATTCCTACTAACTGATAACTACTACTAACTGAAAATGAAAATGAAAGACTTGTTATTTCATAATTTTTTTTATGGTATTCAGGTCTCTTAGTTATTAGGTAATTGATAACTACTACTACATAAAAAAAAAATATCTTCAAATAATTTAGATTACCCACTACCACTTAAACTAGCTTAAGTTATGTTAATTAAAATAAAATTGATTTTAAGAATTGAATTGATTTTAAAAAGTTGGTATTCCTTTAAAATAAATAAACTAATTTAAGTGAAAAATTGGTTTAAAAAGTTAATTCAAAGTAAATAAAATTAATTTTAAATATTGAATTGGTTTTGAGAGAAACCGGTTTAAAACTAGTTTTTTTTAAAATTGGTTTTTTTGTGAGAAACCGGTTTAAAACCGAGCCGATCCACATATAAACCAGTTTTAAAAAATAAACCGGTTTTATGAAAACGGTTTTAAGATCCAAACCAAACCATATATATGGTTCAATTTGGTTTGGTTTTTGATCCATGCACACCCCTAATCTCAACCTCACTTCCCGTTCTAGTCTTCCGAAACTAACTTAACTTTGTAACCCAAGCCAAGCCTATGACCTAATTCCCAAATTACAGAAAGTTGAAGCATGGATTCAAGCAATTGACAACGATTCAAGCAATATATCACTTATGAGCATCAGAGCCAGCTATAACATACACGATTAAACGAGAAATACGCGTAAAAGAACCTGATCGGAATTTTGAATATTCCGGCGCGGCGGTGAAGGCGAATCTTCCGGTGAACTCGAACTGGTGAGTATCTCTTGTTCCTTCTCTTCTCTGTTCCGTCTTGTTCCCCCTCTTCTTGTTTTACTCTTTCTTCATCGTGATTCGATTTCCGTTGTTGATGCGAGATTGAGGGATTGAAGGTGAAGGCTTAGCTCTGTTGTAGCAGAGTTTCAGAGGTTGAATCTCTGCTCAACAATGGAGGTGAGCGTATAGTGATGGTGAGGGTGAAGGTTCAGGATGAAGAATGGGGGAGAGAAAGTGGAGAAGGAATGGAGAGAGGGTTGAAGACGATGAATGAAGTGGGTGAAAAATGGTCGAGCGGTTGATGAGAGTTGTGATATATGAAGATTGAGAAAGGGTGATTGTGTGAAATGGCGTGGAGAGCTGAAACTAAGGGAGAAGGTGGTTTAAATAAGTGAGTTGAGAATTCAGTTGAGGGAGGAGTTGTTAGAACCCTTGGATCTGAAGTTGGTTATGAGGATGAAAGGTGAGGATTGAGTCACTTATTGTTAGCTCCAAATTCTATTTTTTCGGTTATCCGTTAGGAATTAGGTGGTTATGACAGTTATATGGTTGGTTACTTGGCAGTTACATTAGTTGAAAGTTTGTTACGGAATGGTTTTTTTATTCTGTTACTCTGTTATGATAGTTAGCTTAGGTGGAAAAATCGGTTATGAATTGAACTTATAGTGAACTAGTAGTGTATGTGTTGAATGATGATGTGTGAATTGAGATTGACTAATTTGCTTGGCTATGTATGTGTGCAAGGTTGATTGTGTATGGCTGGATTATCTTAGTATTTGCAGGGGCTCTGTTTGGTAGCTTGAAGTATGAAGGTGTATATGGTTCTGACCATTTTTTTTTTTGTATTTTTGTTACTTCTTTATCGTGTCGTTGCAGAATTGATGGCGAATAGAGATTACTTGTTGAAGGACTAATGGGATAATGTTGTGACTCGGTGTTGTTGTTCTCGTGTGCGAAGGTGATACGAAGATCTGGTGTTTGTAGTGTTCAGGTTGCGCGTGAGGTATATGACTCTTGATCCATTTACACTTGCACTGTACCTGTTTTATTTCCTTGACGCAGTATGTATCAAAAAGCGCTGAATACATAGCCGTCTTTCCTGCAGTCTAAACAAGTGAAAGCAGCATCTTAATTTAAGTATATCTCATGGTGCATATGTATTTTCCTTTGACTGCACTTGACTAAATGATTCATTGTTATCTGTTCTGATGCATTTCTTTGTTGCAGATTGATTGAGGATCTGTGTTGGTTTATGGCCATCGATGTGGGTTGGATTGCAGGCATAATCTAGAAGTGAACCAAACCTCAAGTCTCGATGTGATTCGGGACATGTGCTGATGTAATGGATTCTGAAACTGGATGAATTGTATTGGAGGGACGTGATTTCGAAATGTCTGAATAAATCTGAATGTGTATGCCATACTAATTTTGTGAACCTTGCTGGAACATATTGCTAACAGGTCTGTAACATATTGGCACAAGGTAATGTCTTCAATTTTGAAACTGTTTTGGGACAGATTTTGTTTATAATCTTATTGAATGATCTTTACTTGAAGTGTGGAATTGCAGGGCATAAATTGTATGTGCAGGTCTGAAATTGTTGTTGAAATATGATGCAGGATTGGCCATGGTAATCTTCTTCTGTTAATATTCCAGCACTTGACTCATCCTCGCCTCATTCCGACAACTAATCTGAACCTTCAATCACAGGTTGATCGGCTTGAGTTTTGGTAGAGTCTCTTATCAAACATCCGATTCTTCCTTTCGAAGCTTCGGCAAATTCAAAGAATCGCCGCCCGTCAACCGAAACCTAGAAGTCAAATATGTGATGATCAAGCCTAGAACCAGTAATACCAATATTCAAGTCACCCTCTTCTGTTGTAAACTCAAACTCAGCAGCAACCACATTTGAGTCAACATTATCATCAATTTTGGGAGATTTGTTCAATTTGTTTACAACGGGATTCTGTTTGTAAAAAATAAAGTATTATTTTTGTACAGCATGATGTAGATTTGGAATTGTAATGCTGCTGGGATGTGAGGTGTTGTATTGTAATGGACAGTGCTTTGAAATGCATTTGCAAGTAACTTGAATTTTGTAATTGAAAATTTAAAAAGGGATGTTGACTTTGTGTAATTTCCTTTTTGTGTAACTTTCTCCTGCGTAGTGGACCAATTCCCTCCATTGGTTGTTTGATTCCAATTCAAATCTCCACTTGCACTCTTGCATCAATAGAAATCCCAAAATAGTCTAAAGATGTTGGTAAAAAAGTCAATTCTTTAGGGTTGACTATGACCACAGGTCAAAGCTCTTGTCAAATTACCTTATTCTCAATAATGATCCAATATACATTATCTTCCCCCATTCTTAAATGAATCTTGATACCAGTGACCTGAAATCTAAGTAATCATGGACAGAACACCTTGATTGAAGAGTTTCTTAATGAGAGTGAGAGCTTCAAAGTAATATAATAAACCTAGCTCTTCACGCTCCTTGATCCCAATGGCAAATTATTGATTAATGAAACGAAAAGCATGAGCCAGTTATAAATAAAAATTGGGTGGGCAAATTTTGGGGTGCAACACTAGGTCTCTATAGGAAGTGATGAATTTATCGGTGAAACACTTTGTCATACCCCAAAATTTACCCACCATATTTTAAAATAAATTGGCGCAGGCACTGAGATCTCCAATTGTTCAAAGTGGTACAAGAAGCAATCACATCTATCCTTCTTCTAAGCCAGGTTCGCCTAAATTAGGGTTGCCATGTAATCAAGGGAAATTGAACCTCTAAGGATTCAATTGGACTTCTAAGCCCATAAATTAATTTCTAATTATTTTATGGTTTTTCTTTAATTGTTTTTGATTTTATTCATTTAAAATCAAATTAAATCAAAGTAAATCATAATTAAATAGAAAGAGATGGTATAAACCATTCTTCCAATATTTAATCAGTCTAATATTAATTATGTGAGCCAAGGAATCATGGAAGGAGATTGAAAAAAGTGAACCAAAATAGAAAGATTTTGTTCATATTTACAAATCAAATTTCTCCATCCAAATGAAATGATTCTTTCCCAAACTATAACCCTAAATGTCTCCCCTATATATTCAGAATACATTCAGCCCTTGAGGAGGAAAAAAATTGAGAAAAGAGGCTGGCCTCAAAAGACACGTTCTGAGTTTCAAAAAACTTCATAAAACTAGGGGACGAAAAAGGGGAAGCAAGGACTAGGTTTGCAAGAGAGCAAAGTTTTCAAAGGAAGTTGGAAAAATTGTGTCGAAAATTCAAGAGAGTTTTAGAGCAAGCCACTCATCCCAATCCACTTCTAATGTGTTAAAGAGAAAGAACACATTCATAACTAAGGTTCATATTGCTTGGAATGCATGTCCCATGTTTAACATATTCATTCATGTTTTGTGAAATTTGTATTGCATTTATCCTTGTGTTTTAATGTAATTTGTTCATGTGTATGAGTTCCTGGGGACATTTAGAGGAGATTTGGATTGTTGAAACAAAGCTTTCACGTATGAAACAAGTTTCACCATGGTTAGGGTTTCAAAGACTTGAGCTTTCGTTCTCCTACCTATGAGCTGTTTCAGGTAAAAAAGAACAGTTGATTTACAAAAGTATTAATCTAGGATACACACAACTGTACGAAATTATAAGAAAGTTTACACACGGTGGACTACTAACAACAATAACAAAAACAAATGAAACCATACAAAAATATCCAACCATATATAAGTCTTTTCCCACACTTAAAATACCAACATGCATCCACAAGAAGAAGAGTTGTAGCTTTTGTAGACAACACCAAAATCAAATTTGCAAACAATAAACAATAACACCAATTAACATCAGCAGACAACACCAAAGTCAAGAAACTCAAACCAGAAGGGATGAGTAAAGAAACACCAAAATCACTGTTGAAGCTATCTTCTCCATGCTCACCTCACCAATTTGTTGGGAATTCAATGCCAAGAACAAAGTATTAAACAAGGGATGAATAAAGAACAAGGAAGAAGAAGAACACAAGAATAAGTTATAACTGCTATTCTTTTACTTTCTCTTTAAATCAAGATTACAAGTTTTCAAGAATAACAAATTACCTCTCTCACCCTAAATTAGGATTTGCAGTGTGCAATGATGAGAGACTAGTATGTTATTTATAATAAAACCTAACATACTAACTAATGGACTTTTTCCATAAGGCTCATTACACAAGTTAACTTAATAAACAAACCAACTTAACAAAATAGGGTTTAAACACTAAAACCTATTTGAACATGCTAACTCTAGCATCTTTGACACCAGAATGTGAACAGCTGTCATACCCCAATGGTTCAAGATTCAAGGATTAACCTAAGGCACACTCTCCTAAACAAGGGCTTACTAAACTAGGGTTTTGATTTCTTCAAAGGAAATTGATGGGTCAAGATCTCCAATGGATTTCATATGGCTTATGATGTTTCAAACTATCTCTATGGCAAAATACAAGCTTCAATTCCAAGGATTGCTCAGTCAATTGCTCAGAAAGTCAACAGTCGACTGATTAGACCTAAAAGTCAACTATGGTCAAAGTACAGTCAAAATTACTAAACTACTGTTTTCATCAACAATGTGTTGCATACATACATCATTCATAATTAATCATTACACAAATACACACCATGCATCATGACATTGCATGCTTCTAACTCTGTTTTTCAGGTAAGTTCCGAAGCGGACGAATATCATCAATCAACTTATCAACTCTAACAATCAAAGTTTCTTCTCCAAAAGCAATCTAGACGAATATTCGTTCTGATAATCATTCCTATCAAACTCTCATCACATTAGTCCCCTGAAAGTGAAATATCACATTAGTCCCCTGGTAATGATATGTTACATCAGTCCCCTGGCAGTAACCAAAACCTACTCATATCATGTTAGTCCCTTGACGATGATATACAACTACCACTTATTACATTGGTCTCCAAGCAGTATTAAGTTATCTCCTTATCATATTAGTCCCCTGGCAATGATATCTACATCAGTCCCTTGGAAGTAATCAAAATTTTTCCAAGATCTAATCCAGTTACTATGAACAATGCTGACACGATCAACATTCAAAAGATCTAATTCTATCATCACGAACAGTGTAGACACGACGATCTTCCAAGATCTAATTCAGTTACTACGAACGGTGCTGACACGATCAACCTTCAAAGATCTAATTCTATCATTACAAACGGCGTAGACACGATCATCTTCCAAGATCTAATTCAGTTACTACGAACGGTTTTGACACGATCAACCTTCAAAGATCTAATTCTATCATCACGGACGGTGTAGACACGATCATCTTCCAAGATCTAATTCAGTTACTACGAACGGTTCTGACATGATCAACCTTCAAAGATCTAATTCTATCATCACGGACGGTGTAGACACGATCATCTTCCAAGATCAAATTCAGTTACTACGAACGGTACTGACACGATCGACCTTTAAAGATCTAATTCTATCATCACAAACAGTGTAGACACGATCATCTTTCCAAGATCTAATTCAGTTACTACGAACAGCGCTGACACGATCGACATTCAAAGATCTAATTCGGTCACCACGAACCGTACCGACACGGTCAAAGAATGAGACAGACTTAATCATGACACTCAATTTAAAAAAAACTCGACAATGGAGTCACGACAATGGAGTCATGACAATTGAGCCACGACAATTGAATCACGACAATGGAGTCACGACAATGGAGTCACGACAATGGAGTCACGACAATGGAGTCACGACAATGAAGTCACGACAATGAAGTCACAACGATGGAGTCACGACAATAGAGTCACATATCTACTCCCAACATCCAGATGGCATCTATAAGCCCATCCTCGATAACCTTCTGCCAACATCCGGATGGCATCTTTAAGCCCATCTCTGGCAAAAAGTCCCTATCTCAGCAGGGGCAAATTCCTGGGTATTCTAGTGTTCAATCCTCTCCCCCCTTCAGATTTCGACAGGCACACACGCCAATCTACATCCTCAGGTATAAGAAGATTAAACAGGGGCAGTTGTCATACCTCAAAATTTGCCCATCTCATTTTACTTTTCAATCTCAGACAAAGGTTCAAGATTCAAGGATTAACCTAAGGCACACTCTCCTAAACAAGGGCTTACTAAACTAGGGTTTTAATTTCCTCAAAGGAAATGGATGGGTCAAGATCTCCAATGGATATCATATGGCTTATGATGTTTCAAGCTATCTCTATGGAAAATTACAAGCTTCAATTCCAAGGATTGCTCAGTCAATTGCTCAGAAAGTCAACAGTCGACTGATTTGACTTAAAAGTCAATTGTGGTCAAAGTACAGTCAAAATTCCTGATTTTTGGTCAACATCCTCATTTTGAATTATCATTCATCATTTGATCAAGGATTGATCATGATTCATCAAGGAAAGTTCAAAAATCAACAAAACTCAAAGTTTCTAAATTAGGGTTTATTGGACAAAAAGTCAATTGAACTTTGACCAGCCATAACTTTCACATGGAACATCATAAATTTTCCATCCAAAGCTTATTTTGAAGGAAATTGAATTCTCTAAAACTTTGTCACTCACAGGCCAAGTCTAAAAATGCTTCATTTGAGATATATGGATCAAAAGGTTATAGGTCATTTTTGAAAGTCAACAAAAACACCTTTTGGGTCAAAGCTCATAACTTGAACATGGTAAACTCAATTGAGATGAAACCAAACAGAGGTTTTAGAGGACATTTTAAGCTTTCTAAAATGATCAATAACACCTTCATAGGGTTAAAATTGAGAGAGATACGCATTGATAAAGTTGAGAAATTTTAGGAAAGTGCATGAAGTACAAAGTGAAGAATTTTGATCTTTTAAACCCATGGGCCTAAATTTTGGTCTTGGAACATGATCTTAAGCTTATCCCACGTCCATATGCCCATTCCATTATTTTTATTATTATTATTTCTTTAAATTTGGATTTTATTCATTTAAAACCCAAATTAAATCAAATAAAATAGTGAAATAATGAATTAAGTCATGAGACTTTGTTTTGGATCATATGAGAGCCCAAGAAATACCTAGAGACCAATTGGATTTCGTTGGTGAGGAGATTGGATCTTTATTTTATTTATTTTTGATTTTTATAAATCAAGGAAAAATAAAATAAATATCAAATTGGCACATGATTTAATTCTTTCAATCAAATATCCTCCTTAGGGCTCAAGTCAATCATATAAACTTGATTGGAAAGAAATTTGAACAAAAATAGGAAGATTGGAAGAAATTATAAATCAAATCTTTTTCAATATTTCTTTTACCAATCATCCTCTTTTTTGTTTCAAATCTTTACCCTAAATACATCTATATATATTCACAATACCTCATGCACAAGGGTTCACGAAATACTTGCCTCAAGAACCCTAGAAATTTTCTCCAAAAAAAATTCAAGAATAGGTGCAAATTCGAAATCTTACTTCCAGCCATTATCAGGTTCAAATGATCACTCCAATATCTGCCTGAGGTGATTCTGATTAGGTATGAACTAGCGCGTAGCCCCATATCACGTAAATGTCATAGCATGTTCGTTCATGTCCATTCAAATTTATGGCTTTTCGTGTTTCATTCCATTGTGTTTCAATAAGATTTGATGCTTTCAATGTGTTTGTAGTGATGTTTAGAACAGGTAAGACGTATAATATGAGAGCCTCGAGCTCTAAACCAGGATACACCATGGCTAGGGCACAAGCATTCTTTGCTTCGCTTTCATAGATACAGGCCTCTACGGTCCAAACCGAGGCCACCACTAGGTTCGCAGACCTCAAATTAGGGGGTTAGGGTTATTTGTTCGCATTTATATTTGACGTTTTGCAGGTTCAAGATTTGTGGTAACGAAAAGCTTCGGATTCGTAAAATCCGCAGGAAATTCTACAACAATTTCCATGACTGAATCCGCAGGTAAATTGAAAGAGAAGATGAACAGTGCTGGGTGGACTCCTTGACCGCACGTTATCCAATGGCTATTGGCTGGTCAAGATTGTATCTCCTCTCTCCTCCACGCGCGTGAATGGCATTGGCTGGGCAAAGAATCAGTTTCCTCTCCCTTCACGCTATTGGTCCATCTATGGCAACAGGGGACCCACGATTGACTCAGTTTTTGGCTTTTCCTTTTTTTTAGTTCATGTTTCTTATTTTATTTATTTTGAGTACTGTATTAACAACTAATTGAAACAGCAGGAATGGTAAAAGAATGACGCAACAGTGAGTCTAGGGACGGGGGTTCGAATCCCACGCACGTCCATCCAATTTTTAACAAAATCTTTATTTGTGTTTGTTCCCTGATCCTGTGCCACACGCCTACGCATGGCCACCGTACGCCCTCACCTCTCCACCACCAGATCACATCCTAAGCAGATCCAACACCCACGAATAAGGAGGCGTACCATACACCCTCATCAATGCTCCACACTAGATCAGTACCAGGTTCTTCCTATTTTTTCTTTTAAATTTTGTTTATATATCTTTTTAACAAAACCAATTTTTCTTTTTTAGTAAGAAACATAATTTAGTTTTTTTAGCTTTTTTAGTAAATTACTAATTTCATATAATATTTAAAATTAATTTAATTTAATTAAACTAGGATTTTTATGCTAATTTGTTTTTTAGGTTTTTAAACCTGATTTATTTTAGGCTAACTATTTTAATTTTTAGGTTTATAATATTTAACCTTGTTTTTATTTTTAGGCTTGTTAAAATTAATTATAATCATACTTTTAGGTTTTCTCTTAACCTGTAAGATTTAAGATTTATCACCATGAACATCACAAATTGTTTTTAAATATTGAATTTTTTCATTACCGCAAATTTCTCTTCTCATCTCATATTCCATTGATTGTCGCATGTGCCTTTATTATATTTTGCCTAATTTTGTATCTGCCCCAAAGCCTGTAATGGCTTATTGTATTCCTTCTATATTTTGCCTCTATTTCCCTGCAGGTGTTTATTGTAATAGTTTAGGTTTATGATTCTTGCCTTTAATTTTCCCGCCCACAGGTGTTTATTGTAATAGCGTAGGACTTTATATTTTCTGCCTTTTAATTTCTGTATGATATTAACTGCGTGGTTAGTAATCCTATGAAGTGCAAGATAATTAATCGAATGTAGCTAACATTATTTACAAGATAAATCTTTGAATTTAACCACATGATTGTGCCACACACACAACTTTAGGGTTACCCCTTATGTTGCCTTATTACCGTTGCCTTGTTGCCTTACGAATTATGCCTTTAAAATAGTCAAGTCCCTCGATTCCGAGGACACCTAAAGAAAATGTTGCCCTCAGTTCATTCATCATCAATTTTGTCCCTCGATGTTGCCTCGGTAAAATGATGATTTGTCCCCATTGCTAAGGTATCCTCGCCTGTTGCCTAAAAGATTAAATGACTATTTATATCCTTCCCTTAGACTACCTGCCTTCTTTATGGCAGGGTCAGTCTTATGGCGAACGATAACTTCGATGACCCTTTACATCCAATAAAAGGACTTCATACCCTCCTATGGTATGGATAGCCCTGAAAAGCTAAAAGAACAAATTTTAAAACTTAGGGTAGTTGCTACTAATTGCTTGCTCTAAAATTCAAATTACTTTTCACACCTCCTTTTCAAAACAATTTCCAAAAGGCTACGTTTATTTACAAGCTAAAGTCCTTACTCAAAAATATTTTCTAAACACACACGACACTTCAAACATTTCAAAAAATTCAAACAAGTGAGCTAAGCAATTAAGAGCCCATGGATAACCATGGATACAAAGGTTGTTTACACCTTCCCTTTGTATAACTTACCCCCCGAACTCAAAATCTTTTTTAAAAGGTCTTTTTCTGTTCTTTTAGGCTTTCTATATATTGGATAAAATTAAAGTCGATGGCGACTCTTGCTCACCGCAACATTGCTTGCTTAAATATAAAAAGCCAGTTCACTGTATTACAACAACCTTCGACTTCATGCTTAATCCTATCGAACCAAGAAGCTGCCCTTCGACCATACTAGAGTTTGATCCAATATCTCATAACAATATATAATTATTCTTTGAAAATTCAAATTAAGTTGCAAAATGCAAAGTAAATTACAAAGTAAAGTTATTTTTATTACCTGCATCCAAGACTCGATTATATTGGCAAAGACAATATCCAACATATGTTTCATCACATAGTACCTACAATCATTAGAGTTATTTTGTTGCCTTGTCTATAAATGAATAACATAATTAGTGAATACTTATCATAAAATTAAATATATAATTATAATTTACATCACAGTTACATTGGTATGAAGCCATGTATCCTTTTTTCTATTGCCATTTGCCATTTGATGAACCCCAAACGCACTAATTCAGAAAAAAAATCATTTAAAGCCACATAAAATATGAAATTAATTTTGTAACAATTTATGTATATATATGATATATAATATATATTATAATAAAATTCACATAAAAGATAAACTTACTTTGTAATAAATTTCTTCGTGATTTCATCAATTTCCCGATGAAGTGAACAAAAGACGACCACAATATTGTCTCTCGCACACATGACTATTAATTGCCAATATTGTTTGTACGTGTGTGTGGAAACACAAAAGTCAAATAAAATATCTAATCAAAATTAAAAAATAGAAAACATAATTTCATAAAAAATTACCCATGAATAAGTGGTAGTAAGTGACAGACTCTGTTTTTCTTCTGTAACTTATCTTGTATGTATTTTTTAACACCTGCTTGAGATTTTGTCACATTATCAACATATATACACATCGCAGGGTCCACAATTCCATATACTTCTGATGTGGAATTATCAATACATACATGATGAATATGCCTGCATAATTTTAAAATAAACATTATATTCAAAGTGACGAGAGATATAAAATATTAATAGATATTGACAGTAATAAAAAAATAAAATGTACTTACGTGCACCAAACTTACAGAGTAGACATGTCAAGCCAATGAAAATCCACCAACAACTCTCTGATACACTTAGCTGACATAAAAAAATTAGCGGCAGATTAACAATGACTTACTTCCATTTCCAAGTGTCTGTCAACCATTTTCACAACCATTAGTAACAATCTCTGAACATCGTCAACTTCCACGTCTTTTGTGCTTCCTTTTGCAGGTGAACAACTTCCTTTTCCGCTTCCTTCGACAACTTCCATTTTTTTAATGCATTTATTATTATCCGTGTTTTGCGATAAACCTATAGACTTAAGTGTCTCCATATTAGATTGTTGCAACGCCTTATGCTCTTCAACCAACTTTTGATCAAAATTAGCTATAAGTATTGCTTCTAATTTAGATGAAAGTTGTTCAAGTTATTCATTTACATCTATATGTTGTCCTTGACGTGAAGACGACCTTCCAAAGTAAGTGCTTTGTTTATGGTGTTTTGCAACACCACGAACACGACAGTCATGCTCAAATGTTCCAATGACTGCTGTTAAGATATTGACTGCTGTCGCGCACGAATCAAAAATGAGTATTTTTGAAAACTGTAGTCAACGGTAACGACAAGTTGAGTATCGTATCACAAGAATTCTTATTTTGATATTAACTAATAGAAATATAATTTGGGGTTTATGATTTTAGAACGATTTATGAACAATAGAGCAAATAAGTGATTAAAATAAGTGATTATAAAATAAGTTGAAATGACAATTTGCTTATTTGGTTCCTATCTATCATTGATTATTGTAATTCCAACCTCCTAGGCGGATTATCTATTCCTATTCGATTATAATATCCATTGACAAGCGCAATTGATCGTATAAGTTGTACGTTCCTATTACCCGAATTAAGAAAACGGGATTAAGTTTCATGAATTAAGCAAACATAAATTAAACGGACACGATAACGAATTAAGCAAACGATAACGTGACTATAGTTAGGATCATACACCCAATCGAGTTAAATCAATATAGTCTATGCAAATTGAATTAAGCAAACAATAGACATAAATTAATATTGAAAGGAATAAAACTGAATTATAATTATAATAACCTCAAGGACAGAACCTGAATACAGCAAATTGTCTCGAACGAATTAGTTCCCCATGGAATTCGTACAAGCTTGCCTCATAATTTTGTGAATAGTAAAAACGTAACAATGAACAGTAGCGGACAGGCCTAACTATATGGAAGAAACAAGGAATTCCTGTTATAACCCAACTGGGTCAAAAACATTAAAAACCCGACCCAATAACCGTTCCAAAACTAATTGATTCTAAGCTGCAAATTCGAACGAAATTCTTGTAATTATGCACTCAGAATCTGACTTTGAACCAGCATGAAAGTTGTAGCTCTTTCTCTTAGCTTTCCGAAGATTATTAGAACGCGTTAAACGGATTTCTTTAGCTCCAGTTATGATCATTTTAGTGTAGACTACTAATGCTGAAAATAAAGTGCGAAAATCAAATAACAATTAAAATAAACCGAGTTCCAAAAGCATTATAAAATAGAAAAATAAACAAACCAAACTATATAAATGCCTAAGTACAAACATAAAGGAACATGCATGAAAATGCACTAATCAAATTCTCCCACACTTGAACTTTTGCACTCCGAGCAAAATAAAATAAAAACTCAAGAAACACAAAAGCTACAGATACTCATTCCATGCTACAAACATTTCTTCAGTTAAGATAGCATTGATAGGTACTAATCTTGCATACTAAGGATATTGAAAGAAAACTACTCCGCAATTGTGCAGTAATACGTCTCCTACATATACAAATCAATCTTAATCATGTTACTATGCCTAAGCCTAACTTACTCATCCTTCTCCCTTTCATTCCGGTGCAATCACATTAAGCCTGTTATCTCCACACACTCATAGTAAGGCTACCAGTTAGTGACTCTGATCCTTTTTGCATGGGGTTATGGTACCTAAGTGGTATAACGCTGTGCTTACCCAATTGTAGTTGTGAGGGATCTGTTAGAACATAGTTTAGTTCTAATCATAATTTAGTGTTTTGATGATAACAAGCAAACAAATTTTGTATAAAGCAAACATGGTACTCTAATCATACGCTTCCTGTAACATCTGCATTTTTCCTTAAATTAATTTAATTAGAATTTAAATTATTTATTGGAATTAATTGGCATTTCTTTGAAAATTATGGAAAATAAGAGAATTGGGCCAGTGTGACAATTAGTAAAGGGGAGATGTTAATTAGTGGGACTTTTACTAAGTTATGCTATTTTTCATAAAATAAAGGAAATTGGGAGAAGAGGAGTTAGAAAGCAAAAGAGGAGAAGACTGAAACATGTAAAAGAGCAGAGAAAGAGGAGAATAGAGAAAGAGGAAGAATCAAGAACTTGGCTAAGGTAAGGGGGGACTCTTCTGGTTAACCTCTATTATCGGGTCGTAGGCGTTAGGATTGAAATCGTATACTATTGATTCGATAGAGAATATATTCTAGGTTGGGGTTTTGGTATTTAGGTTCAATTTTTGTGAACTTTGTGTGAGTACTTGTTGGTAATAATGGTTGATGTTAAAAGTGTTGTTTGATTGATGATATAACTCATATTGCATGTGAAATTCCTATGTTTTTCGTGTACAATCGTAATGGTTCGATTGGGGGATGTTTGGGGGGATTTAAGATGCTGAAAACTGATTTTTGGGTTGCAGGTACGAGGTAATCGGTTACCGAAAGGGGTGTAACCGATTACCCATAGTAAAAACAGCAAATTTGGGATTTTGAACTTCAGTAACCGATTACTGGTGTTTGGGTAATCGGTTACCTCTGTACGTTTTTGAAAAAATACTTGTTTTTGTAAAACTCATATCTTTTGAACCGTAACTCCGTTGGGGTCCCCGTTCGAAGCGTTAGAAAGCTAACGGAATGCTCTTTATGATTAAAATAAATTAATTAGCACTAGATAATTTAATTATTATGTGATTTTGAAAATGACATGTAACTGTATTTGTGTATGTCGTGGATTAATGTTATTTAAGAATAACATGTATGGGTACTGTGTATTATGCGCTAATTGTGATACATGGAATTGATGAATGATAATTTCTATGTATTATTGTGATTGTTGTATGATGAGATGTAACGACACAAGCTATGTTTAAAACAAGATTTATATGATGATTGTTTGTTGGTATGATGAAGCTTATGAGATAGTTTTGTGATGATGTGAGTATGATGTGAATATCTTGTCTGTTAGACGGATGGCGTACTGTTGACATATATGATGAAATGTGACAATATAAGATGTTGTTTTGAAAAACATTATTATGTGATGATTATTGAGAATTTGATGATGATGATGATGGTATGAGTATGTTATATATGTTGCATTCATTCATATTCATTGATGATGCTGTATCCATGATGATGTGTTGGATCAGTGAAGGGCATGATTCCCATTGTGTGGTATCTGTGCTAGCAGAGCCGTATCTTGATGAGGTTGGATCGGTCATGGGTTATTCCCATTTGATGATGTTGGTACCACATGCATAGTGTCAGTTGCATTCATATGCATGCTTTTATAACACGATTGGATGTCTTCCAGTGTTATAAATATTGATGATGTGTTGGTTGTTTATGATGATGAAACTTGCCTGAATATATGTTGATGTTGGGTGAATATTATACTGTTGATGTTCTATCGTTTATGAACTGATAACATTGTTTAATTGTGAATGAGACTCACCCTTACTGTTGTCATTTTCAGATTGAGGATAGCGGTTGTTCGACTCGGTGAGGATTGACTCATGAGTCAGTTATTTAGTTAGCGTCAGGTGTCATGCTCTGATAGTAATAACACTGGGGACGCGATGTTTAGAGTTTATGTTTTATAACTCTGGTTATGTTTTGATGTTTGAAGGATTAGCTTTAAAGATGTTAAACTTAATCCGTTTGATTTAATTTCCGCTGTGTTGACATGAATTGTTTTAATTAATGATAATTGCCTCAGTGAATGCATGACATGACTGAACGATGTTTTAATTTATTTTGAATTGTGGCACCCTTATTTTCATGTACTCTGAATAAATTTATTTAATTGCCACGGGGTTTAGAAGGGTGTTACAATAGTGGTATCAGAGCAGGTCGGTTCGTCCGGCCAATTATCGAGTCAGCTGAGTTGCGCGACAGTTGTATACTGTCGGCGTTTTATCCCTTGGTACACGACATGTGAGTGAATCATTGTCGGTACTTGGTTGTTTTGTTGCACGTGTTGGATTGAAACAATTGGGGGAGAAGCTTCACTTCTCGATTATGCATCGGTTGTAAGATGATTGGTTCAGTAGACTGTTGTTGGCAACAGTGCAAACGTTGTTGGAGTTGTTGTTTCCCGAATCGAAGGTGACTTGAAATTAAGACTTGGCTGGTAATTAAGTTGGAGCATCTTGAAGGAGGATGATTAGATGTAATTGATGATTATTTATAGGAGAGGGAAATTAGAAAGTTGCAATGTATCAGCTCTGCTGGTGGACTGCAAAGTTGTCAGTTGAGTAGCCTTACGTCTTGGAAGAGGTTCAGTTGCAAGTTTGCAAAGAAGATTGGGGTCGTAATATTTTAGAAATCGCAATTCGGCGATGGGATATGTTGCTTAAGTTATAAGAATGTTTGGAAGCGAAGAGGTATGATAAGGAGCTGCATAGAATGTGATTGATTTGAAGAGGATGAGTTTCGGAGTGGAATTTCCGCAAGCAAAACGCAGGAAAGTTGCTGAATCGTTATGAAACATCGAAAATTCATAACTGGAGTTCTGGACATCCGATTTGAGCTCCGTTTGTAGCGACGGAAATCTAGCAATATGAACTTTGTTATAAAAATGGTTGCAGCAGCTATAACATATTTAATTGTGACAGGATGGTATTGAAAAGAGGTGGAGTTACAGTTACACTTATCCTTAGAACTAGACTTGTTCGTTGATACCGCACGAGACGTCAGTGTCAGAGTTGAGCGGATTGAAGGAATAATTAAAAGGTTTGTTGAGAAGCAATTTTAGGAATTAAATGTACCATTAGAGGAGTTATGGAGATATCGGATAGAGTGTCGCTGCATAATGTCGATGTTGCATTTTGGATGACGTTGGAAAATTTATATCTTGAGTTCCGAGTGTCGGATTAATGTGCCATTTGAACCTAAGAGAGATTATGTTCTACCCTATGGGAGATTTATAAATACAATAGAGTGATCCTATGAGGAGATATTCTGAAGTCGGTTTAGGAAGCGTGAAACTTGTTGAATAGGAATGGTTACTACCGCGATTGTTTGAAACAAAGTTGAGTAGAACATGTTGTTGATGAATAAGTTGAAGAGATGTTCAGTCATAAAGATGATTTGAGTACCGATGGATTTTAGTGAGAAGTGAATTAGTAGTAAAGGTGGAATAAACTTTAGAACTCTTGGAGTCGTGTTTGTGATGCCAAAGTAACGATAGGTATAAAAGAATAATTGTAGAGAATTTCTAACACCTATTGATGTGAGGAAGACTTTGTTGAGATTTCGAGTGGAATGATATTTGGGCGCGAAAGATGTCATGGAATTTGGAGTAAAACCACGAGTTATGAATGTTTTATACCGTGTTGAGTAGGAAGTCTTTAGTGAATTGTTGGATAATGACGATGTTAATGAGTTTGAGTGCAAACTCGGAAAGGACACTATTATGTAGTAACGACAGTTTATGCTTAAATATGGTTGTCGGCTATCTACTGACAAATTGAGGACTTGATCACCCTTAATCTCTTGTTGATAGTAGACGGAATCATAGGGATGGGATGAAATTGTTTGTTACCTTAATGGTATAAGATGTGGTGAATGCTAAGCCATGAGAATAATCACTCACCATGTTGTGTGAACTTATGAAGAAATGAATGTGAAAGAGTGCGACATATTGGACGATGACTTAAGATAGGTAATCGGAGTCGCACAACGAAAGTGTGATGTGGAGTAGTGTTATGGGTACTACTAGAGGACAGTGAGGAATTAATGTGTAGGAAGCCTACGTAGAGAATATGAATTGATCTATATGTTGGATTTAGAATCTAGTGGATGTAAGGATGTCGTGCCGGAAGATTAGGACTCTTTTGAATAATTTCCGAGATGATGAGTATGTTATTGTGGTTGTACGTAGTTAACGAGTATGTATTCGGCGAAGTGAAGACGATGAGTTGATACTATATGATGCTATAATGATTTTGTGTTGTTGTAAAGCGCTATTGTAGATTTCCAGATATAATGAAGAATTATACTTTAGGAAGGATGAAGTTGATTTAATTCTTAGAGAAGAGTCAGACTCAGTTTGAGCTATTTTGTAAGCAATGGTATATTGAGGCAGATGAGTGTAATTATAACTACTTGTGTGTACTCGTTCCGATGGTTGGAATGTTTTAATAGATGTAGTAACTCATGAATTTATTTTTGAGTGCGTGCAAATATTGCTAAGTGGTAAATTAGTACCATGTATGGTAAAGAAGGATTTTAAACGAATGAGTAAAGAGAGTCGGAATTGGGTAAAACTCAGAAATCTAATTGGTAATGATGGTTGTAACGAGTAACTAGAGTAGTGCAGCGAAAGCGGAATATAACGGGTTGGATAATTGCTGGCGTGACTTGAGAAGAGTCAGATAGTGGAAATTAAATGGTATAGGGATATGCTTATTGAGTTTCTTGAAGGAAGCAGTTGGTGAAAAGTGTAAGTATTATTTTATTGTTCAGACGGGAAGGTATGTTTAAGGATGGTACGTTCGGTAGATGGAATGCATTACTGCAGTTCGATCGGGTGTAATCATGCTATGGATAAGGAATGATATTGTACAGATGTGTGTAGCGGAAATCTATATTAGTGTTGAGTGACGACCTTGTTGACAGATGCAGATAAGTTAATGTCATGATGACAGTGCTATTAAGTAATGGGATATTGAGAAGGGCGAATAGGATTGTGGAAAGATCCTTGTCCTAAATGAGGTTTTTATCTCGCTTTCTAGGATGGGATCCTAGTGCGTATGTATAATTTCTATGATGGAGAGGTTAAAGAAATACTACACATCTTGCGGACGTGGACGTTGGGTTCTCTTTCGGTTTGAAAATGAATTTGATTTCGAGATGGTAAGATGAAGGATAGTGTACAACTATGAGTACGTGTTTGGTTGACTATTCATGTCTTATTCAGTCATTGGGCGTATTGTGTGGGTTGTACCTCAATTACTCCATTGTTGTTAACCTTTTGGAGGGATAACGAGTGGTACACCTTTGGAGGGTCATATGTAACGTAAGAGTTGAGATTGAATGCATGAGACATGCTTTATGTTGGTTACGTCAGATGAATTTTGAGGATCGACTAGGGAAATGTTACCTGGGAACTGGAGAGTCAGATGAAGGACTCCTATCTGGAAATTTTCACTTGAGGTATGTTTTCGAGGACGAAAACTCTTTTAGTGGGGGAGAGTTGTAACATCTGTATTTTTCTTTAAATTAATTTAATTAGAATTTAAATTATTTATTGGAATTAATTGGGATTTCTTTGAAAATTATGGAAAATAAGAGAATTGGGCCAATGTGACAATTAGTAAAGGGGAGATGTTAATTAGTGGGACTTTTACTAAGTTATGCTATTTTTCATAAAATAAAGGAAATTGGGAGAAGAGAAGTTAGAAAGCAAAAAAGGAGAAGACTGAAACACGTAAAAGAGCAGAGAAAGAGGAGAATAGAGAAAGAGGAAGAATCAAGAACTTGGCTAAGGTAAGGGGGGTCTCTTCTAGTTAACCTCTATTATCGGGTCGTAGGCGTTAGGATTGAAATCGTATACTATTGATTCGATAGAGAATATGTTCTAGGTTGGGGTTTTGGTATTTAGGTTCAATTTTTGTGAACTTTGTGTGAGTACTTGTTGGTAATAATTGTTGATGTTAAAAGTGTTGTTTGAATGATGATATAACTCATATTGCATGTGAAATTCCTATGTTTTTCGTGTACAATCGTAATGGTTCGGTTGGGGGATGTTTGGGGGGATTTAAGATGCTGAAAACTGATTTTTGGGTTGCAGGTACGAGGTAATCGGTTACCGAAAGGGGTGTAACCGATTACCCATAGTAAAAACAGCAAATTTTGGATTTTGAACTTCAGTAACCGATTACTGGTGTTTCGGTAATCGGTTACCGCTGTACGTTTTTGAAAAAATACTTGTTTTTGTAAAACTCATATCTTTTGAACCGTAACTCCGTTTGGGTCCCCGTTCGAAGCGTTAGAAAGCTAACGGAATGCTCTTTATGATTAAAATAAATTAATTAGCACTAGATAATTTAATTATTATGTGATTTTGAAAATGACATGTAACTGTATTTGTGTATGTCGTGGATTAATGTTATTTAAGAATAACATGTATGGGTATTGTGTATTATGCGCTAATTGTGATACATGGAATTGATGAATGATAATTTCTATGTATTATTGTGATTGTTATATGATGAGATGTAACGACACAAGCTATGTTTAAAACATGATTTATATGATGATTGTTTGTTGGTATGATGAAGCTTATGAGATAGTTTTGTGATGATGTGAGTATGATGTGAATATCTTGTCTGTTAGACATATGGCGTACTGTTGACATATATGATGAAATGTGACAATATAAGATTTTGTTTTGAAAAACATTATTATGTGATGATTGTTGAGAATTTGATGATGATGATGATGGTATGATTATGTTATATATGTTGCATTCATTCATATTCATTGATGATGCTGTATCCATGATGATATGTTGGATAAGTGAAGGGCATGATTCCCATTGTGTGGAATCTGTGCTAGTAGGGTCGTATCTTGATGAGGTTGGATCGGTCATGGGTTATTCCCATTTGATGATTTTGGTACCACATGCATAGTGTCAGTTGCATTCATATGCATGATTTTATAACATGATTGGATGTTTTCAAGTGTTATAAATATTGATGATGTGTTGGTTGTTTATGATGATGAAACTTGCCTGAATATATGTTGATGTTGGGTGAATATTATACTGTTGATGTTCTATCGTTTATGAACTGATAACATTGTTTAATTGTGAATGAGACTCACCCTTACTGTTGTCATTTTCAGATTGAGGATAGCGGCTGTTCGACTCGGTGAGGATTATCTCATGAGTCAGTTATTTAGTTAGCGTCAGGTGTCATGCTCTGATAATTGTAACACTGGGGACGCGATGTTTAGAGTTTATGTTTTATAACTCTGGTTATGTTTTGATGTTTGAAGGATTAGTTTTAAAGATGTTAAACTTAATCCGTTTGATTTAATTTCCGCTGTGTTGACATGAATTGTTTTAATTAATGATAATTGCCTCAGTGAATGCATGACATGACTGAACGATGTTTTAATTTATTTTGAATTGTGGCACCCTTATTTTCATGTACTCTGAAGGGTGTTACACTTCCAATTTCCAAAGATGTATCCGCACCAGCAATCAGAACTTGGTACTCAATGAAAAGCTGAAATGCAACTCAAAGTCATAAGAAACATATATAAGCACCAGCAATCAGAACTCAATGAAAAGCTGAAATGCAACTCAAAGTCATAAGCAACATATATCAGCACCAGGAATCAGATCTCAATAAACAGCTGAAATGAAACTCAAAGTCATAAGCAACATATATCAGCAGCAGCAATCAAAACTTAGAAAGCTGTTGAAATGCAACTCAAGTCATAAGGCAACTTCTGACACTACACAAAATGCTGCAAACATATCCACAATAGAAGTTGAAGAGCAAGGCTGAACAAAAGATCATAAGGAATGATTCAAGAACAATATCTCTGGAAGCAACTTCTGATACTACATTAAAATCCACAACAGAAGTTAAGTTGAATATAAGATCATAAGGATAATGCCTTTAAAAACACAATCATTAGCAAAATGGCTGCAACACTACAAAAGCACAATTTCCAAGACTGATTGAAAAAGCTATCCACATGCAAACCCTTGGAAAAAAAAAGCAAATACAACACGCAAACCATTTAAAGCCGCCTTCAAGTGTTAAAGACAACGGTCGAGAATTCTGAAGCTATATATATTCATGATCGTTTGAAGAGCAAAAAGATAAAAAAAAACACACAAGAACACTGCAACTCTGAAATCTCATCAAGTGTGAAGAACAAACTCTCTGAAGCAAATACTTTCATATCCATTTTTTCCGAGTTCATTACTTTGTACTTAAACTTAGTGAAATATCACAGTGGTGATTATAGCTTGTTAGAAGCATCTCTCTACACTATCATCAAAAGTTACGTTGTAATGAAAGTCCTTGAGAGACCAGTTGGGTCAGAAGTCTCAAGAAGTCCAGGAATAGTTGTGTCTTAGAAGATAGTTAGTCACACACAATTGGTTTGTGCAGGATTGTTAGTCACCAGCAGTTTGGCTCGTGCAAGTTTAATCAAGTTTGATTATAGTGGATTAACTCCCCATTGAGAGAGGCAAATCACTCTGTTGAGGGTGGACTAGAGGTAACCTTATTGAGAAGGCAAACTAGGATAAAAATAATTACGTTCTTAGTGCTCTTCATTCAAATCGTTTTAAAGAACCACTTATTCAACCCACCCCACTTCTAAGTTTTTTCTCAACCTTCAATTGGCATCAGAGCGCCTGGTTCTGGGTACAAGCACTTAACCGTGTCAGAAAAAGATCCAGAAGGAAAACACTATGGCGAATGATTTAAACAACAATGGCTACACCAAACCTCCTGTGTTCGATGGAGAAAGATTTGAATATTGGAAAGATAGGATTGAGAGTTTCTTTCTAGGACAGGATCCTGACCTATGCGATATTGTGATAGATGGTTACAATCATCCAGAAGAAGTAGGTGTAAAGATAGCAAGGAAGAGCATGACAGATAAACAAAAGAAAGAATTCAAAAGTCATCACAAAGCCAAAACTATCTTGCTAAGTGCTATCTCACAGGCAGAATATGAAAAAATCACCAACAGAGATACAACACATGATATATTTGAATCACTCAAGATGACTCATGAAGGAAATGCTCAAGTCAAAGAAATAAAAGATCTTTCTTTAATCCAAAAGTATGAAGCCTTCAAGATGGAAGAAGACGAGACCACTGAAGCCATGTTCTCAAGGTTTCAGACCTTAACTACTGGTCTAAGAGTTCTTAACAAGGGATACACAAAAGCTGATCATGTAAAGAAAATAATCAGAAGTCTTCCAAGAAGATGGGGGCCAATGGTTACTGCGTTCAAAGTCGCAAAGAATATTGACGAAGTTTCTCTTGAATAGCTTATTAGTGCATTAAGAAGTCATGAGATTGAGCTCGATGCAAATGAGTCTCAAAAGAAAGGTAAGACTATAGCTCTTAAATCTGTTAAAAAATTTGAAACTAACATTTTACAGGATAAGGAAGAATGTTCAAGTGAATCCGGATCAGAGGTAGAAGATGAGCTGTCCCTTCTCTCCAAAAGAATAAATCAACTGTGGAAGAACAAGAATAGGAAGTTCAAAAACTTTAGAAGACCAGAATACAAAGGAGAATCCACTGAATACAGAAGGTCTAATAGAAGAGGCAGTGTATGCTATGAATGCAATGAACCAGGACACTTCAAAAGTCACTATCCCAAACTGCAAAAAGAAAGGCGTAAGAAAAGGTTTGAAAGAAAGAAAAGTCTGATGGCTACCTGGGATGACTGTGAATCATCTGAAGATGAAAACAACTCAGATGATGAACATGCCAACATAGCATTCATGGCCGCTACTGGAAGTAACTCATATTCAGAAGCATAAACAAATGAGGTATTTTATGAATTTACTAGCGAAGAACTTGAAGAAAGTTTATTAGAACTTCTAGAAAGTCACAATAGATTAAGAGAAAAACTTAAAAGGCTAAAGAATGACTCACTAGTTGAAACCAGAAAGCTTAAACAAGAAAATACTGAGCTTAAAAGTAACAATATACCACTCGTACAAGAACTGGAAACACAAAAAATCCTCAAATCAGATAGTACTTTAAATTCTGACATTCTGAAAGAATATGATAATAGCTTTCAAAAGTTTCTTACTAAAAGTATCAATAGAAGTAAAATAGCCTCCATGATTTATGGTGTAAGTAGACACTATCAAACAAGAATTGGCTATAAGGGTAAAGAAGCATATCGACCTAAACTAGTTGATGACATGAAAATTGAATACAAGCCACTGCACAGACATTTTAACTATGGTCACACTCATGATATTAAATAGACATCCTACTATGAGAATTATTGTGCTAGACCTAAGCTAAAACAAAGCTTCAGGCACACTGACATCAAAGGACCCAAGAAGATATGGGTACCTAAGGAGAAAATGATCTATGTTGCAGATGTCTTTAACAGTGAAGTTAAAACACCAGTCATGGTACTTGGACTCTGGATGCTCGCGTCACATGACGGGAAGAAGGTCTATGTTCCAAAGCTTGGAACTTAAATCTGGAGGAGAAGTCAGGTTTGGAGGAAACCAAAAGGGAAAGATCATTGGATCAAGAACTATTGGTAATGGTGTCATACCCCAATTTTTGACCTAAGATACCACCTCATATCATTTGCATATGCATCATTTGCATCTCTAACAAAATTGCATAGCTTGTGTTTGCTACTTGTGCTCAGCAGGGTTTAAACAAGAGATCACTCATCAGTGCAAGAAACAATCAATTAGGGTTTTGTTCTCCCTTCATTTCAAATGAACCATCTTCATCAACAATCAACATTTTGGTCCTCAGAGATTCATTTCAACAAGCTCAAAGGCTCTGAACCAACCAGATTAGGGTTTTGACTGAAGATAGCATACTCCTGACTTTTGCTCAGAATTTGATCTAATGACTTGGGACAAGACCTCAAGACCCCAAGTACCTCATTTTGACCTAATCCATTAGCTCAAGACATCTCCTACACAAAGATTGATCAGACAAATCTCAGATCAGGGTTTTGAACTATCAGGGACTAAAATCAGGGATCACATTTGGGAAACCCTAAAAACCCCCAGGAAGTCAATCAAAGGTTTCAATCATCCTCAAATAATTCCTATGACAACATACAATGGAAATTGTATCTCAATTCAAGATCCACAGTCATCAATTTCATCAGGTCGACAATTAGGGTTTTGACCTAATTCACTGAACAACTGACTTTTTAATCAGGACATGGTGCCACAACTCAAACCATGGCTCAATATCCTCTAATGCCTCAATGTGATCCATTCATACCATTCATTTGGTGAGGATAGCCTGTTTCATTTGAAATCTCCAGAAACGCGATTAGTCTGAAAAAAGTCAATTGTACAAGATCACCATTGACTTTTGGGGAATTTTGGTCAACCATGACTTTTGAAGTTTTAAATCATCAATATATGATATGAGAAGTCATTTGATCAAGAAAAATCAAGAAAATCAATCAAGAATCAAAAAGTCAAAAGTTTGACTTTCCATACTTAGAAAAATTTCTAAGTGTTTTTCATGGTTTTTTCCAAACTTTGGAAGGGAATTTCTCAAAATTTCACCTACAAACTGAAAAAAACTTCCAACATGAAAGTTGTAGATTTTGATCCAATGAACAACTTTGTCACATATAATTTTTTTTCATAAGATCAACCATTTAAGAGATATGGAGCTTCAAAGTTGGTATCTTTTGAAAACTTCACTTAAAACTTCACTTTCTTCAAAGTTCATGGATCTTTTTCACCCACTTCCTTAAGGATCTTGAAGAAACTTTCAACTAGGGTTTTGAAGTGTGTAATATGAGCTTTCCAAAATGTCCAAGAGCATGAAAAAATATGAAGTGTAGCTATGGTTTTGAATTTTGACATTAGTGAACTTTTTCACTTGAATTCTCACCATTTTTCACCAAGTTTCAAGACTACATGACCTATAATTCAAGCAATGATGCATAGAAGCAATAATTGAGAGATATTTTCTGATTAGAAGATCAGAATGGAAGAGGATAAGAAGCTAGAGTTTTAACCATGGTTTGGTCACTTTAACCATTTTGCATTAAATGTAAAAGATTCCTTTTTATCTCTTAAGCCAAATCACCAATTCTTGATCAACTTGCAAAGGTCTGAGTTCAGAACTCTTGGCCTATAAATAGAGGTGCAAATCACTCTTCAATTCACACCAAAACCTCACAATTATAGGTTTTCTCTCTTCTTTCTTGAATTGCAAGTTTCATAGTTTTCAAAGAGGTAGAAAACTCAACCTCCAAACCTTTGAATTTCTGGCCAAAGTGATGTTTCTAACAACTTCTAAACATCATATGTGATGTGTTTGATCCATCCACACACCCCAAAAACACTCAAATCTCAGAATCACTACCTCACTTCCACATGAACCAAAATTGAGCCTTATCATGCCAAAATCCATTCAAGATCATTTCTGTCCAAACTAACACTTCCAACACCTCATATATGTCACATATGAACTATCCCAACACTCATCATCAATCAAAAACTTCAGAATCATCAGGCTCGATTCACACTTGGTTCTACTGCTGATCGGGTTCCATGGAATGATCCAGATGTTTTTAATCCACTCCAAGCATCCAGACATGTTCTATAATCATCATTGAAGCTGTTCAGATCGAGCAACAACTTCTGTAACACCTCTACTGAAGAATTCAATCTCCACTTTGGCCGTTTTTGAAGGTAAGTCTCATGAACTTCAAACTCTATCATGCACGCATCATAAATGAAATATTGATATACCATCTTGTTTCTGCACACATGGGGATCATTAACCCTCAATCAATTGCATCATAACTTGCACATACATCATTTCACGATCAAATTCAGTTTTAGGGTTCTTCATGTTCATGTGAAAATTGATAACCTTAGAGCAAAAATAAATGAAATTAAAGGTCATCATCATGTTCCTCGTCCAAAACCGAGTGAGATAGACCCTTTGATCAATCAAAACAACACAGATTTGAAGAATTTCAAAATTCAGTTAGGGTTGTGTTCTTGGCGCGTTTTTTCGTTCAAAGAATTCAAATATTTGTTTTAAAATATAATGCATTGGAAGCGTATTATAAACAAGCCACAAGCGTGGCTCAGTTGGTCCATGTTTTGGTTAGCAAGCGTGGGTGCGTGGGTTCAAACCCTTGTGGAGACAAAACCAATTTTTTAGCACCTATTTTCTTTCATTTTTCTTCACAACTTTAATTAATCATTTAACTAACCAAATCAATTCATTTTTGCTTCATTTTTTAAACACTATTCATTTAATATATATATTTTAAGAATATCAAAAAAAATCATCAAAAAATATTTATTTGATACATTTTTAAATAGGTTTAAAATGACTTATTTTTAAGTATTTTTAATACTTTAAATATTGTTTTTTTTCATTTAATTTTTAACCTAATCACTTGTAAATATTTTTTGAATAAACCCTAATCATCTAAGTGTTAATTGAAGACAATCTTTTTGTTTATCTGATTAATTTGACTCCTTTCAAAATTCAAATCATTTTAAAACAAGCGATCACGATTCATTTCAAAGACAATAAACCATTTCTTTTTGAAACTATTGATTAAATCTTTTTAATTGATCAATTGATTTTCAAAATGATGTGGGGCCTCTCGAATATTAGAGAGTATAAGACCCACTCCTTTTTCCTTTTATACAGTTTTTTTTCTTTAAACAATAAACTTCTTTCAAAACAAAAACTTTAAAACAGTTTTTTCAAACGACGCATCTTTTAACAAAATAATCAACCATGTTTCATAAAATATACCACGGGCCTCCACGTAGGTATAAGTCCCAAGCCCCTTTTGTACATACCCATTCCTGTACATGAAATTAGGTATTTCATTGTACGCCTTTTTGTACATATCTCAATCTGTTTTTTAACTTCGAACAACTAATCAAAAATGAAGGTTTTCTTTAAATCTTCCCAAAAATACCATGGGCCTCCATGTAGGTATAAGTCCCAAGCCCCTTTGTAAATACCTGTTTACATAGCTTTGAATAAACTCAAGTGGACCTCTCCTCGAGTATAAGTCCCGAGCCCCTGTGTATACAAATGGATCATGCTTACAAGTATATTTCCTTCATAAACTCCATTATATACACACACTTTGTCATATATATAACTGTTCATATTTGTTCATGTACTTGTGCATATTTGTTTGTACTTGTTCATATGTGTGATTGTGTTATATACTTGTTCAACTTAGTACAACACTAGGTTCCCCATAGCCTCCTATTGGGCTTCGTGCAAAGAATCTCCCTAGTTTAGGTTAGGACATAGAGTATGGTTTCCCGGTGAAATCGCTCTAAGAGCTCAAACCAACTATACCATGCCTCCCCTTGGGCTTTGTACAAACGAGTGACCCTCCCATAGCCTCCTCTTGGGCTTACAATGCAAGGACCCTCGATTGTCCCTCCCATAGCCTCCTCTTGGGCTTACAATGCAAGGACCCTCGGATAGCCTCCTCTTGGGCTTCGTACAAGGACCCACGAGCTTCTTATAAGCATCCCCAATATCCAAATCAAATACCCTAGGAGATTAGACATTTTTCATCTCTATGCTAGGAGTATCTCTTCTATATCATCACAAACAATCAATCAATCAAAATCAAACTTTTTTGCCACAAGGCTGGCTAATCAATCAAACTTCTTTTTGCCACAAGGCTGGCTAATCAATCAAACCGTTTTGCCACCATACTGGCTGATTAATCAAAGTTTTTGTCACAAGGCTGACTTCATTGAAACTTTTGCCACGAGGCTGGCTGATTAATCAAAACTTTTTGTCACAAGGCTGACTTCATTGAAAGTTTTTGCCACAAGGCTGGTTAAACAAACAAAAATCAAACAGATGTATGTGATGATATAGATTAGATACATCTAGCATTTAGACGACATTTGTCTATTTTCCTTTGCTTCCACTAGCATAAGTGGGAACTACGATTGCTCTGACTTTCTCAACATCCCTTTGAGAATACGTAGGCACAAGGTCGATCCTTGGCGAGCAAAACAAAACAAAAAAAAACCATTCAAACCTTAGCACCCGTAGACCCCGAGCTACAGATGCTCTGATTCCCTTTAAGGGATATGTATGCAGAGGATCGCGATGATCTTTGCGAGCATAATCAAACAAACACCTTAGGTCCCACCTATTTCACAAGAACCTCTCAATAACATGGAATGAAAAACAAAGCAAAGAAACCTATAGAGTACTATAGATACGTTGGGTGCTAATACCTTCCCTTCGTATAACCAACCCTCTTACCCAAGATCTCTCCCCCCACTTTTAGGTTATTGCAGCTTTTTTCCTTTTCCTCCTTTGGAAATAATAAAAAGTTTGGTCGGTACAAAAGAAAAATCATTTTTTATGAGCACTCGAGCCCAAAGAAGGCATCAGGTGTCTCATCCCCCAAAAAGAGGAACAAAACGATTTTTCGCCCGCGACAGAAAAATGGCGACTTCACTGGGGACACTCTTTTTATTGTTTCCAAAGGAAGGGTTAATTCTATTTGCTTTATTTTTCATTTCATTTTTTGTTATATGTGTGGTTCTGGTTCTGTTACTTGCGTGGTTCTGTTACAAGTGATACATTATGGACAAATCCTAACCCGGATTAAGTACACATAAGAAATTAGGTGGAAGGTATAGTCATGTGCAGGCGCACGTGAGAATCCTTCCGCTCAGTGGAGGTTCCTTGTTGGTAATATATGTTTAGCATGTTTCGTAGCGAAGACATTATTACTTTCATTGAACTGTAGAAGCTGAGTTGGCCGTAGAACCCCAACCCATCCTGGCCTTATTAGGTTGTGGTGCAGAAACTATTCAGGTGAAGACTTGGATTAGTTGTCATGCGGAGAGCCACACTCAGACGAGTTTTTCTTGAGAATATTGCTGGCTCATGAGTTTAATTGTGGAAAGCCGGTAATATCCGGAAGAAAAATGTAGACTCTGACGTATCAGTAGAACATGTTGTGCAGGTGATTAACTAGAACTATCCCATTTTTGGTTCTCTGACCTCATGCTCGTGACTTTGGACCTTTGAACCTATGCGTTACCATGTTTGCGTTACCATGTTTGTGTACCATGTTTGTAGTACCATGTTAGTGTTACCATGTTTGAACTACCATGTTTGCTTTACCATGTTTGAATATGTGGCATCCATGCATCCATGCATTCATACATTCATTAAAAAACCCATCTTTTTCCATAAAAAACATGATTTTTCCAAAAAAATTTAGAGAATTTTCCTTGCAAACATTATAGGATTAAGTTATGGAAAAAAGGTATACCAAAAAGTACGGTTTCAAAGCGCCTGATGTAGAAAGACTGATAGAGTTAGCATCTTCTGTACAAGATCCTTCTAATTTTAGGAAAAGTTAAGGAAAGCTTTTGCCTATCCTGAACACTCATGTTGATGAAGGACTTCTCAAAACTCTGGTTCAGTTCTATGATCCCGTCTACCGGTGTTTTACCTTTCCAGACTACCAGTTGGTACCGACCTTGGAAGAATATGCCAATCTTTTGGGTATCCCTGTGTCTGACAAAATACCCTTCAATGGTTTGGAAGCCATTCCTAAGTCACACGTCATTGCAGCAAGTACCCATTTGAAAAAGTCTGAAGTAGAGAGTAATTGGACTACCAAAGGAAACCTCCCGGGTTTAACCTCACACTTCCTGATAAAGAAAGCCTTTGATTTCATCGAAACTGGTAGCATGATAGCTTTTGAAGCTATACTAGCCTTGCTCATCTATGGGTTGGTTCTGTTTCCCAATGTCGACAACTTTGTTGATATCAATGCCATAAAGATCTTTCTGATTGGAAATCCTGTTCCGACTTTACTTGGTGACATGTATTTCTCTGTCCATCATAGGAATCGCCAAGGCGGTGGAATCATTGTATGTTGTGCACCTTTGTTGTTCAAATGGATTGTTTCACACTTACCTGAGTCTCCTATTTTCACGGAAAACCGAGAAGGTTTGCGTTGGCCTCGAAGACTTATGTCTCTTACTAATAATGATATTCGTTGGTATACCTTGGCTCGCTGTGGTACAAAAACCATTGAAAGTTGTGGAGAGTTCGCCAACGTACCCCTCATTGGTACACAAGGAGGAATTAACTACAATCCGGTCCTGGCCCGACGACAACTCGGGTATGCAAATTCAATTAAACCTGCTGGTCCCTCAGTGGAAGGATACTTTTACCGAGAAGTGGATAATCCTAAAAAGTTGAAAGCAAGAATGATGAGAGCTTGGTACGACGTCCGATGGAAAGAAAAAGGTGAGGAAATAAATTGCATTGCCATGGACGCCTACACCTGCTGGGTAAAGAGAAGAGCCAAGGAGTTCCAAATGCCTTATGCTTATGAAAAACCCATGTTTCCTGCAGTATCTCAACGACCCAACATTCCCACTATAGCGGAATACCAAGACACTTTGGCTAAGATGAGGATAGAAAAAGATGCTTGGGAAGAAAAGTTTCGTAGCACTGAGGTGGAAAATAGAAAGTTGAAGAAAAGAGTGAAAGATCACGAAGAAACTCTCTATTATCAAGATGGATGGCTCATGAGTAAAGATGAGAAGATTCGTCAGAAAGACGCTGCAATCAAGAGGTACATCAAAGAAAGCAAGAAAAATCTGGAAGGCTCGACAAGCAACGCCCCGACTCCTGATGATTGGAAGAATGTTGTTAACAAGCTGAGAGCTGAAAAGGCCGAATTGAAAGCTCACTATGGGAAAGAAATCATGAAGCTCAAGCTGCACAATGCATTTGGTTCTTCGTCTGATGAAGATGTTTAGGATTTGTTTAGCTTTTTTATTTATCATTTGCTTTTGTAAGGAGCTACGCTCCAATGTTGTAACATTTCCCATTATTGCAATAAAAAAAAATGAATGAATAAAAGAATTGTTTGTGTTCAAATGTTTGCAAGGAAATAATCTTTAAAATGTTTGGAAAAATCATAAATTTCTTTTTAGCACACATCATTCTGCATATCGAGTCTGTTGTATAGAGTCTCATCTTTTGGATCTTTCTCCAATAGATCGTCAAGCTGTCGCGTCTCAAAGTTTCTCGACCACGCTCGCAATCAGATCACAGATACAATACTCGTTCAAGCAGAAGAAGAGTAATGGAACACTCTGAACAAGAGAATATTGAGCTTCGTGGTACAGTGACCACCCTTCAGGAAAAGTTGGAAAGTCTCACGACTCTGGTTGACTCCTTAATGGCTGCACAGAATCAGCCTCCGCCACCCAACAGTCAAGCAACAGTAACATCTGAAGTCACTACTCCGGTTTCTACAGTTGCATTCGGTATTCCATCTTTCTCCATGCCAGAAGGTTGGGGCCCGCCTTTCAGCTTTGGTGCAGGTTTTCGCCATAATTTCTCTGGGGTTCAAACAGCTACAACTGAAGCGCCTGCTGCACAGGGTTCGGCGTTTATTCCACATTCAGGGGTAACTTTTTCCCAAATTACTATGGCACTTTCTCAACCCACTATGACGGTTCCGACTCCTACGGTTCACACAGTTCCTTATGGTGGCAATGAGATTTATCATGATCAAGGTGATAGCACAAATCAGCGTAATCTTGTGGGAGATCTCCAAGAGCAGTTTAACAAGATGCAGTTGGAAGTCAAAGCTATCCGTGGAAAAGATTTGTTTGGAAAGAATGCCCAGGAGCTATGTTTGGTTCCTAGTGTACAAATACCTGCTAAATTCAAGGTCCCTGACTTTGAGAAGTACAAAGGTAGTTCTTGTCCGCAAAGCCATCTTGTGATGTATGCTAGAAAGATGTCTACTTATGCAGATAATCATCAGTTGCTTATCCATTACTTTCAAGACAGTTTGACTGGTGCCGCACTGAAGTGGTACACAGGCTTGGATAGCACCAATATTCGGACTTTCAATGACCTAGGTGAGGCCTTTGTCCGACAATACAAATATAACTCGGATATGGCTCCAGACAGAGACCAACTTCGATCCATGGCTCAGAAAGACCATGAAGCTTTCAAAGAGTATGCCCAACGATGGAGAGAAACTGCTGCTCAGATTAATCCACCGTTAAAAGAGAAAGAGATGACAAATATATTCTTGAATACTCTCAGTCCGTTTTATTATGAACGCATGATTGCTAGTGCTCCAAGTGATTTCACCGAAATGGTAAACATGGGGATGCGTCTAGAAGAAGGAGTCCGAACCGGACGTCTAACTAAAGAAGGTGGATCTTCAAGTGGAACCAAAAAGTTCGGAAGCGGTTTCCCAAAGAAGAAGGAACAAAGTGTTGACATGGTATCCCAAGGGAGGCCAAGAGGAAACGTCAATCGTCAACAACAGATTTCTGCTATTGCGCCAGTCGTTAATACAGCACCAAATCCGGGATTTACCCCGCAGTTTCAACAACAACAGCCTCGACAACAGGCTCAGCAGTTCAACAATAATCAGAATCGTGTGCAAAGAGCTCCACAGTTCGATCCGATTCCAATGACCTACACAGAATTGTACCCTGCGTTGGTTGAAAAAGGTCTCGTTCAAACTAGAGCACCACCACCAGTACCTGAGAAACTCCCATGGTGGTACAAAGCTGAGGTCTCATGCCCTTATCATCAAGGAGCACCTGGCCATGATCTTGAGCATTGCATAGCTTTGAAATACGAAGTTCAGAGGTTGGTTAGATCTAATCTCCTCTCTTTCAGAAATTTGAATCCTAATGTGCAAGCAAATCCGCTGCCCAATCATGGAGGGCATGTTGTAAACATGGTGTACGGATGTCCTGGTCCATACCGAGTCTATAATATCAACTTCTCAAGAGCAGATTTGGTACAAATGCACGCCACTCTTTGTCGGGGGCAGAATTTTCGCCAGCATCAATACGGTTCCTGTAGAATATGTTGTGTGGATCCTCACGGGTGTTCGATTGTGAGAAGAGATCTCCAAGTTCTGTTGGATAATGGTACTATTCAGATCTACAGAAATAGGAATGAAAATGAAGTTAACATGATAGGATGTTATCCGCATGAGCTTTTAGTCTCAGATATCAACTCGGAAATGCCTACAGTTAACGTCATCGTTCCTCATTTCAATATGCCCGAGCGCATAGAAGTTACTTACAACAAGCCGAAGGTTCCTGTTGCTCCTTTGATCGTTTGTCTACCTGGACTTGTCCCTTATGACTCTGACAAGGCAGTTCCATACAACTACAACGCCACAATGATAAAGGATGGACAAGAAGTTCCTTTACCTACTCTTTCATCTGTCGTGAACATCGCTGATGTGAGTCGAGTAACAAGAAGTGGACGTGTGTATACTCCACTACCTCCAAAGCAGCCTGTTGTTCCTGCAGCCGGACAAAATCCTGTCAATACATCAGTGGGGAATCCTGAGGAAACTCCTGTCAGTAATACAAACATTGATTTTGGTCAATCCAGTGGAACCAATGTGAATCCTGACTTTGATGAAAATTTTGAAACTTATCAAAAGAAGTGAATACAAGATTGTGGATCAGCTTATGCAGACTCCTTCGAAGATCTCAATACTTTCATTGCTTTTAAACTCAGAAGCCCACAGGGAAGCCCTGATGAAGGTCTTAGATCAAGCTTTTGTAGATCATGATGTGACTGTTGATCATTTTGATGGGATAATAGCTAACATAACAGCTTGCAACAATTTAAGCTTCTGTGATGAAGAACTCCCCGAGGAGGGTAAAAGTCACAATCTTGCTTTGCACATTTCTATGAACTGTCAGTCAGACTCTTTGTCAAATGTGTTGGTAGATACCGGATCTTCCTTGAATGTGATGCCAAAAACAACTCTTGCTCGCTTGTCTTACCAAGGAATGCCTATGAAGTTCAGTGGTGTAGTTGTCAAAGCATTTGATGGATCGCGAAAATCTGTTATTGGCGAAGTCAACCTTCCCATGACAATTGGTCCACATACATTCCAAATCACTTTCCAAGTCATGGACATTCAAGCTGCTTATAGCTGTCTGTTAGGACGACCATGGATCCACGAAGCAGGGGTAGTAACTTCTACGCTCCATCAAAAGTTAAAATTTGTAACAAATGGAAAATTGGTAACGATAAGTGGAGAACAAGCCTTGATGGTGAGTCATTTATCCAATTTCTCTTTCATAAGTGGCGATGATGTGGAAGGAACTCAGTTCCAAGGTCTCTCTTTAGAAGATGAATCTTCCAAGAAGAAAGCATCAATCTCTTCTTACAAAGATGCAGTAAAAGTAGTAAAAGATGGAACTACCACTGGCTGGGGGCAAGTTGTGATCCCTACAAAAAATGAAACCAGAGCAGGTCTCGGATGTTCACCAACATTCTCAAACTGCACCAAGAAGGATGAAACCCTTCGTCCGATCAAAGAAACATTCATTAGTGGAGGATTCCTTAACCCAATTCCTCAAGAGGTTAATGTCCTTATCGAAGAATGTATCGAAGAAGGTCTACCTGATACTGAAGAAGAATGGAAGTGTTATCTCAATGACTCGGGATACATATCTCAGGAAGAACCATATCCTCCGTCACAAAAATCCAAAGGCAAAGAAATTGAGCCTGTTCCTGCAGAGATCTGGGACACCTTGGGACAACCAAGTGGAAAATTTGATTATATGGTGAAATACACTGCGCCTGAAAGTTCAAAGATTGCGATTGAAGATATCCAACCAACTGGATGGGGAGATCCCTTTGAATATAATAGTCAACCAGAAGAGGCTTATCAGCCCTGTCAATTTTCTCAGCAGCCTGAAATTACTGAAGGTTTCAGCTTCAATGCATCCGCCAAGGTTTATAATCCTGAAGATGGTTATTATCACATAAATGCCATTTTTGAAGATGAAGGGGAAGATGGTCCCGCAACTGACTCGGAAAGTGTCGCTGACAATGAGTCTCTTCATCCTGAAGACTGGGAAATACATCCTGAAAATTCTGAAGATTGTGACTCGTCTTATGCTCTTCAAGAAGTAGGAGAAGACCGTTTCAACTCTACAAAGAACAAGGGTGACAAACCAGGACCTTCAAATCCTGCTCGACCAGCGGTCAATGTCAATACTGAAGATAATTCTGAGGAGAATTTTCCTGAATACATAATACACAGAGGAGTTCGTTGCTACTGGAAAGCTGTTGACGTTCCGAATGTTGTTCGCCGCTCAAAGTAATCACCTCGCTGTTATTTTGACCTCCTGCCTTGCCCAAAGCAGAGAGATGTTTTATAGGGCTTTGCTTTTAAATGTTCCGCCCAAATAACTTTGTGTATAGGGCTTTGTTTTAAAAGTTTCCCTCTTTGTCCTGCCCAAGACAAATGAGTTTGTGTTTAGGGCTTTGTTTCAAAAATGAATCATAAATAAAGTGTCATTTTGAATTCCCTACATTATATGTTTTATTTTTGCTTTTTTCTGGAAATGGTAATCCTAAAAAACCCAAATAAAAAATAACTTTTTCAAAAAAAATCTGCATACACTCTTGCATTCATAAATTTTCTGAAATAGATATAAATCACATGTGCAGATTTACTATTGATAAACCCATTGAATGCAATAACCCTATGCCCTCTCCCAACTTTGAGTTTCCTGTGTTCAAAGCTGAAGAAGAGGAAGAAGAGGAGATCCCGGACGAGATATCTCGATTACTTAAGCACGAGGAAAGAGCCATTCTGCCTCACAGAGAGCCTTTAGAAAAGATCAACTTGGGTTCTGAAGAAGACAAAAAAGAAGTGACGATTGGATCGCTGCTTGATACTGATATCAAGAGTAAGTTGACAGACCTTCTCAAAGAATATGTTGACGTGTTTGCCTGGTCCTACCAAGACATGCCTGGGTTGGATACCAATATTGTTCAGCATTACTTGCCATTGAAGCCAGAATGTCCGCCAGTTAAGCAGAAATTGCGAAGGACTCACCCTGATATGGCTAACAAGATCAAAGTGGAATTTCAAAAGCAACTCGACGCAGGTTTTCTTGTCACCTCCGAGTATCCTCAATGGTTGGCCAACATAGTGCCAGTTCCGAAGAAAGATGGCAAAGTCAGAATGTGTGTTGACTACCGTGACTTGAACAAAGCCAATCCAAAAGATGACTTTCCATTACCACATATTGACATGCTGGTTGATAACACTGCTAAGTTCAACGTCTTTTCCTTCATGGACGGGTTCTCCGGTTATAATCAGATCAAGATGGCTCCTGAAGACATGGAGAAGACATCTTTCATCACCCCATGGGGTACTTTTTGCTACAAAGTGATGCCGTTTGGATTAAAGAATGCCGGCGCAACTTACCAAAGGGCAATGACTACTCTCTTTCATGACATGATGCATAAAGAAATAGAAGTTTATGTGGACGACATGATAGCCAAGTCCAGCACAGAAGAAGAACATATTGAATATCTTTTGAAGTTGTTTCAACGACTAAGAAAATATCAGCTTCGCTTGAATCCTAACAAATGTACTTTTGGGGTTAGATCTGGAAAACTCTTGGGTTTCATTGTCAGCCAAAGAGGTATTGAAGTAGATCCCGACAAAGTCAGAGCTATTCAAGAGATGCCTGCACCAAAAACTGAAAAGCAAGTAAGAGGATTTCTCGGACGATTGAACTATATCTCCAGATTTATCTCTCAAATGACTGCTACTTGTGGACCAATTGGCAAGAAAGATGATCCTATCAGAACTAGAGCATTTCTAAGAAATAATGAGAACTCATTATTTGGATTAGTATCAATGATTGAAACAACCACTGTAGATGAAGCCCTTCAAGATACAGATTGGATCATTGTTATTCAAGAAGAACTGAATCAATTCACTAGAGATGATGTATGGGATCTGGTTCCAAGACCTAAAGGATTCAACATTATTGGAACAAAGTGGGTATTCAGGAATAAACTGAATGAACAAGGAGAAGTCATCAGAAACAAGGCTCGACTGTTTGCTAAAGGGTATAGTCAGCAAGAAGGTATTGAATACAATGAAACCTTTGCCCCAGTCTCCAGGTTAGAGTCAATTAGATTATTAATTGCTTTTGATGTTCAATTTAACATAACCTTATACCAAATGGATGTTAAAAGTGCATTTTTAAATGGTTATATCGAAGAAGAGGTGTATGTTCATTAACCCCCAGGTTTTCAAGACTCTATATACCCTGAACATGTTTTTAAACTAAAGAAATCTTTATATGGTTTAAAACAAGCTCCCAAAGCTTGGTATGAACGTCTGAGTTCATTTCTCTTAGATAAAGGTTTCACTAGAGGGAAAGTTGGTACAATACTGTTTCGTAAATCATTCAAAAATGATATCTTAATCTATAAAATATATGTGGATGATATTATTTTTGGAACCTCTAATATCTCTCTGGGAAGAGAATTTTCTAAGTCTATCCAGGAAGAATTTGAGATGAGCATGATGGGTGAGCTAAAACTCTTTCTGGGAATTCAAATTAACCAAACTTCTGAAGGAACTTACATACATCAAATAAAATATGTTAAAGAACTTCTAAAGAAATGCAAGCTATCATAAAGTAAGGAAGCAAAAACCCCAATGCATCCAACATGCATCTTAGGTAAAGACGAGGTAAGTAAAAAGGTAAATCAGATGCTCTACAGAGGTATGATTGGATCTCTACTTTACTTAACTTCCTCTAGACCTGATATTGTGTTAAGTGTGTGTTTATGTGCAAGACTCCAATCAGATCCTAGAGAATCTCACTTGAATGCTGTCAAAAGAAATTTGAGGTATCGGAAAGGTACTATTAATGTTGGTTTATGCTACAGAAAATCCAAAGAGTTTAACTTAGTAGGCTACTGGGATGCTGATTTTGCTGGAGATAGAATAGAACGCAAAAGCACATCTGGAAGTTGCCAGTTCATAGGGAATAATCTAATCTCTTGGTATAGCAAAAAGCAAGCTACAATTGCAATATTGATCGGTCACCATTTCTACTTAATTTCGTCATAAAGTTGGCATAAGATCGTCATACTTGGTAACACTTTGTGGTTGTTTTCAAGAGTTTTTCGTTGATTCCTTTAATATTAGTTAATTGCTTGCATTATGTTTTTGTGCCCTTTATCATGTCTCTTTAGATGCTTTTGATCTCTCTACTTGGTGGTTGTAGGTTAATTCTGGATCAGATGGAAATTGCACAAGTGTTGGTGTAAAAGAAGCTGAAAATCGTGACATGCGTGTAGTATTTTGATCATAACTGGAGCTTCGTAACTCGGAATGATGCGGTTCCGGTGGCAAAATTTCGCTAACGAAAAGGGCTACAACTTTGATGTTGAAGTCAAAGCCAAAAGAGGCAGAGACGGACACGGTCAGACCGTGTCAAGTGACACGGCCGTGTCAGCCTGTGCGGACAGAGTTTCTGAATTTTGATGTTTTTACAATTTTAAAGACCCAGGGGCAATTTTGGTATTCTGGCTGGGATCTGAAAACCTAGAGAAGTTAAAAGTGATCTGAGAGACAAGGAGAATGAACTTTTTGGCAAGGAGAAGACACGATTGAAGATTGGAGAAAACAAGGGTTTGGGAGAGAAGAAGGTTTTCATGAACGGAAGCGATTGAAGATCAACTTTCATCTCAATTCTTGTAATGTCTCTATTTTATATTTTGTTTTCTTTGAACAATATGAGTAACTAAATCCTAATGCTAGGGGGTGTCCCTGAAATGATTATGTAATGATTTTGAATTCCTGAGTTCATCAATAGATTGTTTTTTTTAATTTAATTGTACAAGATTTTTATGCTTTCTTTGTCGGACCAACAAGATTGATTTACGGTTAACAACCAGCTGGACAACGGTTGTTAAGGTTTTTGTACGATTAGACTATAGTAGATATCACCTAGGACTAGGGATACCCTATAGTTACCAGTTAACTCTTGATAACATAAAGACTTGATTTCATCATAATTCTCTAAGGACTTAGGAGTTAGGATGAATGTTCAAAGGTTTTCCCACTAAGGACTTAGGGGAAAATAATCTAAAGGGCGGTAATTAAAGGTTATGAACTTGTTGAAGAGATCTAAATCCAAGGTTATTACAGGAACAATCACACACTATAACCCTAGCATAATACTCATATTTGTCAAAAAGCCAATTTACTTTTCTGCTTATTTTAATTATTGTTTAGTGACAATTTGCAAACAAAACCCCAATATTAGTTTTTGTTTAATTGATCTATAATTTGAACTTGATATTACTACGCAGTCCTTGAGATCGACATTCGGGGAATTTCCCTATTATTACTACAGAGGCAAAATAGTACACTTGCTATTTTACCGATCAAGTTTTTGGCGCCGTTGCCGGGGACTGCCAAAAATATAGAGTTTTAATTTTAGTTCAATTAAAATTTTCTTGCTCGTCAACTAAAATTTTGTTTTCAGTTTTTGTTTATTTGAATTCGATTTTATTATAAAAAAAAAAGATAAAAAAAAATCTGATTATTTTTGCTTCATGAATTCTTCCATACTTTGCTACTAACAAATTGTCTGAGTTTTGTAGCTATGTATTGTTTTGATACATTGCCACCTATATCTCCTGCATGTTGGTCGCCTGATTCGGGAGTCACTTTGGAAGAGGCGACTAAAATTTTTAAAGCATATAAGAAGGAGGTAAGAATCCTTATGAATGAATGTAAGGAAGCTACCTTTTATCCAGATAGGTTTATTTGGAGAAAGTTAGAGTTGGAAGAAGAATATGTTGAGCCAGGAGAAAAATGCATAACATCAGATGAAGAGGATGCAGTAAGAATAGAAGAATTTGAGGTAAAAAAGAAATATGGGGAAGAAGAAATAAGGAAACTTGAAAATGATCGAGTTTTGGATAAAACCACAAATTTAACAATTTTTGAAGATGTGGACATCCCACAAGAAAATCTTCAACAAAAGAGTATCCCCAAAAACTATTTTTATAACAAGGCAGATGAAAGACAAGAAATTGACAAAGTATTGGAAGACATTTATGCCTTGTTTAATAAAGTCCAGCTAAAAAGGATTTGGCAGCAACATCATCAGTACTTTAAGTTCATGGGATTGCTACCAAACAAAAGAAAGAAAAAAGATGATGTGTTCTTTGTGTCATATATGCCACCCTAACAAGAGGAATGGACCGTCGAGCCATGCGACGTTAAATGAAGCGCTCCGTGGGAGGCAACCCACGGTTTTAATAATTAATTTCTCTGTTTGTTTGTTTTATTTTCAGGAAATAAAAGAGGGTGTCTCTAGTGAAAGCTCGGAAGTGATCATTGGAGTGCAATACTCTCTGTAAGTAACCTCTCCAAGGCTTGTTCTAAAACATTGAGGCCAATGTTTAGTTCAAGTGTGGGAGGGGTTCTTTTCATTTGCTTTTAGTTGTTTTCCATTTTTGTTTTTGTTTGTGTGTTGTGTTGACATTATGTTATAGATTGAGTGATGGATGTCGAATGAATGATGAATGGTAGTTAGTGTATGAAAGGTGCAACCTAAACTTAATCTCTCGAGGTACTTTGGAAGTGGACATAGCCGAAAGTGTCGGACGCAACTTGAAGAACTGGATTGAGAAGGTAAGTGGTGAAATCGAGCCAGAAAGAAAAGGCATATTACATAAAGGGTGTGTTGAAGCTGCAAACTTAGCCTACATGGTGAGGAATATAAAAAGCCAAACACATGTAAAGATCATCATGAGAGTGAAATCAGGTATGACTTTATCTCGCTAATTTTGCGTTTGTCCTACCGACACAGTACAAATATTAAATCACACACTGAGGCACTTGTTTGTTCTCCCTAGAGCCTTTCCGTCCTTCATTAATTTTTTTTATCCCTCGTTAAACCCGTTGAGCCATCCCCCCTTGTTTTTTAAACCCACACATGTCATCCTTAACCATAATTCTATCATTTTTGTTTGGCACTTGTGTAATTATTGTTTCTTTTGAACTTGTGTGAAATTGTAAGTTTGGGGTGGTGCTTAAGAAAATAAAGGGCAAGTGTGATATAAAAAAAAAAAGAAAAGTGTGTAAAGCACAAGAAAAAAAAGAAAAAAAATAGTTTGAAACACTTGCTTAAAAAGATTTGAAAGACTCGAACGATGTTGATTACCCGGTAATTAGGTAAAAAGGAGAGTCTAAGACGAAACCCCCTCACACAAAATCGAACACAAAGACAAGAAAAATAACATAAGTGCTAGTTCATAAACCATTTGCATATCAATCTCTTGTTTATCCTTCCTTCCACCTCAGCCCCGTTACAACCTAAAAAGTCCTCAAAAGTGTGTGAATTCTTTTTGTGTAGTGAAAGTAGGATGTATGCAAAGTCAAGGGTTGATATTGCATATCGTGATGTTGAGCGAAAAGCACTCTAACCCCGAGAGACAATGTGAGAAGTGTGAAAAGTTTGCAGGTGAAGTACACTCTGTTGTGAAGTGTGATGGACAACAAGGTTCGATAAGTCCAAAAGCTTAATCAAGAAAGGGAAGTAAGTTGCGAAAGACATCGACTATGTTGTGGAAAAGAAAAGTTTAAGGTGACCTCGGTTTGATCTCTTGCATCACTTGAGGACAAGCAATGAGATAAGTTTGGGGTTGTGATCGGTCACCATTTCTACTTAATTTCGTCATAAAGTTGGCATAAGATCGTCATACTTGGTAACACTTTGTGGTTGTTTTCAAGAGTTTTTCGTTGATTCCTTTAATATTAGTTAATTGCTTGCATTATGTTTTTGTGCCCTTTATCATGTCTCTTTAGATGCTTTTGATCTCTCTACTTGGTGGTTGTAGGTTAATTCTGGATCAGATGGAAATTGCACAAGTGTTGGTGTAAAAGAAGCTGAAAATCGTGACATGCGTGTAGTATTTTGATCATAACTGGAGCTTCGTAACTCGGAATGATGCGGTTCCGGTGGCAAAATTTCGCTAACGAAAAGGGCTACAACTTTGATGTTGAAGTCAAAGCCAAAAGAGGCAGAGACGGACACGGTCAGATCGTGTCAAGTGACACGGCCGTGTCAGCCTGTGCGGACAGAGTTTTTGAATTTTGATGTTTTTACAATTTTAAAGACCCAGGGGCAATTTTGGTATTCTGGCTGGGATCTGAAAACCTAGAGAAGTTAAAAGTGATCTGAGAGACAAGGAGAATGAACTTTTTGGCAAGGAGAAGACACGATTGAAGATTGGAGAAAACAAGGGTTTGGGAGAGAAGAAGGTTTTCATGAACGGAAGCGATTGAAGATCAACTTTCATCTCAATTCTTGTAATGTCTCTATTTTATATTTTGTTTTCTTTGAACAATATGAGTAACTAAATCCTAATGCTAGGGGGTGTCCCTGAAATGATTATGTAATGATTTTGAATTCCTGAGTTCATCAATAGATTGTTTTTTTTTAATTTAATTGTACAAGATTTTTATGCTTTCTTTGTCGGACCAACAAGATTGATTTACGGTTAACAACCAGCTGGACAACGGTTGTTAAGGTTTTTGTACGATTAGACTATAGTAGATATCACCTAGGACTAGGGATACCCTATAGTTACCAGTTAACTCTTGATAACATAAAGACTTGATTTCATCATAATTCTCTAAGGACTTAGGAGTTAGGATGAATGTTCAAAGGTTTTCCCACTAAGGACTTAGGGGAAAATAATCTAAAGGGCGGTAATTAAAGGTTATGAACTTGTTGAAGAGATCTAAATCCAAGGTTATTACAGGAACAATCACACACTATAACCCTAGCATAATACTCATATTTGTCAAAAAGCCAATTTACTTTTCTGCTTATTTTAATTATTGTTTAGTGACAATTTGCAAACAAAACCCCAATATTAGTTTTTGTTTAATTGATCTATAATTTGAACTTGATATTACTACGCAGTCCTTGAGATCGACATTCGGGGAATTTCCCTATTATTACTACAGAGGCAAAATAGTACACTTGCTATTTTACCGATCAAGTTTTTGGCGCCGTTGCCGGGGACTGCCAAAAATATAGAGTTTTAATTTTAGTTCAATTAAAATTTTCTTGCTCGTCAACTAAAATTTTGTTTTCAGTTTTTGTTTATTTGAATTCGATTTTATTATAAAAAAAAAAGATAAAAAAAAAATCTGATTATTTTTGCTTCATGAATTCTTCCATACTTTGCTACTAACAAATTGTCTGAGTTTTGTAGCTATGTATTGTTTTGATACATTGCCACCTATATCTCCTGCATGTTGGTCGCCTGATTCGGGAGTCACTTTGGAAGAGGCGACTAAAATTTTTAAAGCATATAAGAAGGAGGTAAGAATCCTTATGAATGAATGTAAGGAAGCTACCTTTTATCCAGATAGGTTTATTTGGAGAAAGTTAGAGTTGGAAGAAGAATATGTTGAGCCAGGAGAAAAATGCATAACATCAGATGAAGAGGATGCAGTAAGAATAGAAGAATTTGAGGTAAAAAAGAAATATGGGGAAGAAGAAATAAGGAAACTTGAAAATGATCGAGTTTTGGATAAAACCACAAATTTAACAATTTTTGAAGATGTGGACATCCCACAAGAAAATCTTCGACAAAAGAGTATCCCCAAAAACTATTTTTATAACAAGGTAGATGAAAGACAAGAAATTGACAAAGTATTGGAAGACATTTATGCCTTGTTTAATAAAGTCCAGCTAAAAAGGATTTGGCAGCAACATCATCAGTACTTTAAGTTCATGGGATTGCTACCAAACAAAAGAAAGAAAAAAGATGATGTGTTCTTTGTGTCATATATGCCACCCTAACAAGAGGAATGGACCGTCGAGCCATGCGACGTTAAATGAAGCGCTCCGTGGGAGGCAACCCACGGTTTTAATAATTAATTTCTCTGTTTGTTTGTTTTATTTTCAGGAAATAAAAGAGGGTGTCTCTAGTGAAAGCTCGGAAGTGATCATTGGAGTGCAATACTCTCTGTAAGTAACCTCTCCAAGGCTTGTTCTAAAACATTGAGGCCAATGTTTAGTTCAAGTGTGGGAGGGGTTCTTTTCATTTGCTTTTAGTTGTTTTCCATTTTTGTTTTTGTTTGTGTGTTGTGTTGACATTGTGTTATAGATTGAGTGATGGATGTCGAATGAATGATGAATGGTAGTTAGTGTATGAAAGGTGCAACCTAAACTTAATCTCTCGAGGTACTTTGGAAGTGGACATAGCCGAAAGTGTCGGACGCAACTTGAAGAACTGGACTGAGAAGGTAAGTGGTGAAATCGAGCCAGAAAGAAAAGGCATATTACATAAAGGGTGTGTTGAAGCTGCAAACTTAGCCTACATGGTGAGGAATATAAAAAGCCAAACACATGTAAAGATCATCATGAGAGTGAAATCAGGTATGACTTTATCTCGCTAATTTTGCGTTTGTCCTACCGACACAGTACAAATATTAAATCACACACTGAGGCACTTGTTTGTTCTCCCTAGAGCCTTTCCGTCCTTCATTAATTTTTTTTATCCCTCGTTAAACCCGTTGAGCCATCCCCCCTTGTTTGTTAAACCCACACATGTCATCCTTAACCATAATTCTATCATTTTTGTTTGGCACTTGTGTAATTATTGTTTCTTTTGAACTTGTGTGAAATTGTAAGTTTGGGGTGGTGCTTAAGAAAATAAAGGGCAAGTGTGATATAAAAAAAAAAGAAAAGTGTGTAAAGCACAAGAAAAAAAAGAAAAAAATAGTTTGAAACACTTGCCTAAAAAGATTTGAAAGACTCGAACGATGTTGATTACCCGGTAATTAGGTAAAAAGGAGAGTCTAAGACGAAACCCCCTCACACAAAATCGAACACAAAGACAAGAAAAATAACATAAGTGCTAGTTCATAAACCATTTGCATATCAATCTCTTGTTTATCCTTCCTTCCACCTCAGCCCCGTTACAACCTAAAAAGTCCTCAAAAGTGTGTGAATTCTTTTTGTGTAGTGAAAGTAGGATGTATGCAAAGTCAAGGGTTGATATTGCATATCGTGATGTTGAGCGAAAAGCACTCTAACCCCGAGAGACAATGTGAGAAGTGTGAAAAGTTTGCAGGTGAAGTACACTCTGTTGTGAAGTGTGATGGACAACAAGGTTCGATAAGTCCAAAAGCTTAATCAAGAAAGGGAAGTAAGTTGCGAAAGACATCGACTATGTTGTGGAAAAGAAAAGTTTAAGGTGACCTCGGTTTGATCTCTTGCATCACTTGAGGACAAGCAATGAGATAAGTTTGGGGTTGTGATCGGTCACCATTTCTACTTAATTTCGTCATAAAGTTGGCATAAGATCGTCATACTTGGTAACACTTTGTGGTTGTTTTCAAGAGTTTTTCGTTGATTCCTTTAATATTAGTTAATTGCTTGCATTATGTTTTTGTGCCCTTTATCATGTCTCTTTAGATGCTTTTGATCTCTCTACTTGGTGGTTGTAGGTTAATTCTGGATCAGATGGAAATTGCACAAGTGTTGGTGTAAAAGAAGCTGAAAATCGTGACATGCGTGTAGTATTTTGATCATAACTGGAGCTTCGTAACTCGGAATGATGCGGTTCCGGTGGAAAAATTTCGCTAACGAAAAGGGCTACAACTTTGATGTTGAAGTCAAAGCCAAAAGAGGCAGAGACGGACACGGTCAGACCGTGTCAAGTGACACGGCCGTGTCAGCCTGTGCGGACAGAGTTTCTGAATTTTGATGTTTTTACAATTTTAAAGACCCAGGGGCAATTTTGGTATTCTGGCTGGGATCTGAAAACCTAGAGAAGTTAAAAGTGATCTGAGAGACAAGGAGAATGAACTTTTTGGCAAGGAGAAGACACGATTGAAGATTGGAGAAAACAAGGGTTTGGGAGAGAAGAAGGTTTTCATGAACGGAAGCGATTGAAGATCAACTTTCATCTCAATTCTTGTAATGTCTCTATTTTATATTTTGTTTTCTTTGAACAATATAAGTAACTAAATCCTAATGCTAGGGGGTGTCCCTGATTTGATTATGTAATGATTTTGAATTCCTGAGTTCATCAATAGATTGTTTTTTTTTTAATTTAATTGTACAAGGTTTTTATGCTTTCTTTGTCGGACCAACAAGATTGATTTACGGTTAACAACCAGCTGGACAGCGGTTGTTAAGGTTTTTGTACGATTAGACTATAGTAGATATCACCTAGGACTAGGGATACCCTATAGTTACCGGTTAACTCTTGATAACATAAAGACTTGATTTCATCATAATTCTCTAAGGACTTAGGAGTTAGGATGAATGTTCAAAGGTTTTCCGACTAAGGACTTAGGGGAAAATAATCTAAAGGGCGGTAATTAAAGGTTATGAACTTGTTGAAGAGATCTAAATCCAAGGTTATTACAGGAACAATCACACACTATACGCCTAGCATAATACTCATATTTGTCAAAAAGCCAATTTACTTTTCTGCTTATTTTAATTATTGTTTAGTGACAATTTGCAAACAAAACCCCAATATTAGTTTTTGTTTAATTGATCTATAATTTGAACTCGATATTACTATGCAGTCCTTGAGATCGACATTCGGGGAATTTCCCTATTATTACTACAGAGGCAAAATAGTACACTTGCTATTTTACCGATCAAATATCAACCACAGAAGCAGAATATGTGGCTGCTGTGAGATGTAGCACTCAAATGCTTTGGATGAAAAGTCAGTTAGAGGATTATCACATATATGAGCGTAAGATTCCTATTTTCTGTGATAACACTTCTGCCATGTGTCTTTCTAAAAACCCCATTTTACACTCCAAAGTTAAGCACATAGAAATCAAGCATCATTTCATCAGGGACTGTATTCAGAAAGGGATATTAAGCTTAAGCTTTACTGATACAGACTATTAATGGGCTAGTGTTTTTACAAAACCACTTTCTGAAGATAGATTCAAATTCATATTAAAGAACATTAGTATGGAAGTTTGTCCTGAATGAAATCATGTTGTTCTCACAGTTGAACTATCTACAAAGATTATCATCTAGAAATATATGACCTACATGGATCAGAAGTTTTTGTTTTCTAAGATGACACAGAAGTTCAGCACATAAAACAGCCAATCCACGTAAGCCTGAGATTGTTGAACACATGTTCAAAACCTGAAAGGTCGCGCGTGTCAGGCAAAATGAGTAATAAGTCATTGGTAACTGTTGCATTAAATTATCTATGTTATCCCTAAATATGTCTTTAATCATAACGCTACTATTTCTTGGTCTTTGGAATTTTTGTTTCATTTCCAGAATTCGTATGAGTCTATGCATTGATTATCTAGGCCAAACGTTTCACTCTCTCAACAAATCATCTATAAAAGCATTCCTGTGTCAAAATTTTCTAACATCCAAAATCTTCTCACCATCATGGCCTCTCAAACAACTATTTCTGTCATAAAAAGCAAAACTTGTGGTTGGCCAAAAGAGATAACTATTATATCAACCTCTGCCAGAAACAAGGATGGGAATCCTACATTTCCCTTATAAATGGTTCTGTCCTTCCAAACCTTGTCAAAAACTTCTGGTTCAATGCCTCAGTAAGTGAATATAATTTAAGTATCACTTTCTCCATTCATGGAATTCAATTCGCAATTTCTGAAGCATCCATTTCTGAAGTAATTAGGTGTCCAGTCAGGCATAATGCTGCATGTCTCTCTATTTTCGACTATGCCAATGCATTTGTCATTCCAAATGACTTAAGCAGACTAGCTCGTTATCTCAAAAACAATCCCTACTACCTCTCCTCATCCAAACAAGTCTGGTTCAGGATGATTTTGTCAAATCTCATTCCTAGAGGAAAATTCCATAAAATCCTGACTCCTATAGACATGTTCTTGATCAATCGCCTGGAGTCAAATAAACCAATCAACCTTGTTGTGATTATCTTTAGACACTTGAGAGAGTCTCCAATAGCTTTCAAGTGTGGTCAAGAATTCTTCATTCCCTATGGAAGAGTCCTGCCAGCATGTTTTGAATCTGCAGGAATAGTGAACACACTCCGCACTTCAGAACTTTTGAACAAAAGGGAAATACTGTATGCAGAGCGCTGTGATAGTTTCTTCTTTCACGGAGGATATTATGAACCAAACTTCTAGGAGTCTGTGTGTCTCGAGTTTGTGTCTTTCATGTTTTTTTTAATCAGTGATCATTTTTTTTTATTTGTGTCTGGGATAACATAGCTATTTAATGCTCTTAACGACCATACCTGACTAAGCTCATATATTCTCATACATCAACAGTCTTTTTGATTATGACAAAAAGGGGGAGAATTACAAATATCACTTAAAATTTTTAGAAACTTGATTCTCTTTCTAAATTAAAGATCATATCTTTGATGAATATTATATGGAAAAATTCTATGAATCATCTTTAACATGTGCGCCAATCTTATGTTGTTTAAAGAAAGCAAGATTATACAAACAAGAACATACTGTCTTAGAACTTCTGAAGATACGAGTATGATGTCATATCCATAAATCTTCTGAAGAATCATGCCAAGAAGAAAAATATTCTGGGAAGTTATCCATCATATTTCTTTTTAAAATATTTGTCTCAGGGGGAGATTATACATCTCAGGGGGTGATCAATTTCCTTATACAATTTTTTTTCAGAATATAAATGTTTTGTCATCATCTAAAAGGGGGAGATTGTTAGAACATATGTTGGTTCTAATCATAATTTAGTGTTTTTGAAGATAACAAGCAAACAAATTTTGTATAAATCAAACATGGTACTCTAATCATACGCTTCCAATTTCAGAAGATGTATTCGCACCAACAATCAGAACTTGGTACTTAGTGAAAAGCTGAAATGCAACTCAAAGTCATAAGCAAGATATATCAGCACCAGCAATCAGAACTCAATAAAAAGATGAAATGTAACTCAAAGTCATAAGCAACATATATCAACACCAGCAATCGGAACTCAATGAAAAGCTTAAATGCAACTCAAAGTCATAAGCAACATATATCAGCACCAGCAATCAGAACTCAATGAAAAGCTGAAATGCAACTCAAAGTCATAAGCAACATATATCAGCACCAACAATCAGAACTTAGAAAGCTGTTGAAATGCAACTCAAGTCATAAGGCAACTTCTTACACTACACAAAACGCTGCAAACATATCCAAAATAGAAGTTGAAGAGCAGGACTGAACAAAAGATCATAAGGAATGATTCAAGAACAATATCTTTGGAAGCAGATCACTCTGTTGAGGGTGGACTGGAGGTAACCTTATTGAGAAGGCGAACCAGGATAAAAATAAATGCGTTCTTACTGCTCTTCATTCAGATTGTTTTAAAGAACCACTTATTGAACCCCCCTTCTAAGTTTTTTCTCAACCTTCAGGATCAGACTGTAATCCGCCCTACCAAGTTTAGCACCAGAAACCTCTGAACCAACTAACAACAGATCCTGAGGGTCACCAAACTTAGAAGGTGAATTCCTATTTTTTTTCTTTCTAATAAAACTTGGATCATTCACTTATTTTCACCGGCTTCCTTACGTAGAGCATGTGTGAGAAGGTTCCGACTGCAAAGATAAACTACTCAAGAGAAGAATGAAAATTCAAGTTTATGTCATAATAAGTATTCAAATTAACTTCCATATGCAAGAGACTTACGGTGTTAAGACGATAACGATATTGTGAACTTTTCCCAAGTCTCCACAACTAACCACAAATTAATCTATAGCCTAAAACTTTCAAAAATATGCTTTTTTTTAAGAACTGATTTTTTTTTGAAAGAAAACAAAACAAATAAACGATTCCCTCCCCCAGACTTAAGACATGCATTTTCCTCAATGAAAGAACATAAATATAAAATAAGAGTGAGAGAAAGGAAAGAACACACCCGATGAGTCAAGGAGGATAAGCGATCACATAAGCAGCCTTTCCCAAAGAGAGATCTTCTACATTCTCTTCTTCCAAAGTGGGTCTCTCGTGGAGTAGCTTTGGGTAATATCCATTGAACTTGAAATTTTTATTAGTGCCTTCGCCTTTCCAGGATCAAAGAATAATCTTCTTTAAGTTGAAGTGTCGAATGGACACGTGATCTTCTTTTCCACAACATCAGAGTTCAAAAGATTGAGGGGCTGCCACTACTTTTGTTTCATCTTCCCCTTCAATTGAGACCCTATGCAAAATCATAGATGGGCTAATATCAGAAATTTCTGTCAAAGTCCACCCAATCACCTTCATATGCTTCTTCAAAACCTGCAATAGCTTATTTTCTTGATCAAAATCAAGGTTAGAAGAAATTATAACCGGTAGCTTTTCATTCATCTCTAAATAAGCATATTTAAGATTTTCAGGAATTGGTTTCAGCTATTGGGAATATGGTTGTTCGATGGATGATTTGCTACGGGCAGTCGGGGTGTCAAGAGCTTCATTTACATGAACAACTTCATCTGCAACGTCATTTGCAGTAAGAATATCAACTTGCAAGGTAACCTTAATTTCAGCACAAACAGAGCAAATTATAGTGTCAGTACAAACATCACAAGAGTAAACATCATCAAAACCAGACAATGATGGAAAATCATCTGCAAACAAGTTAGTACAAGTATCATCAACAGTTTCTGAAAGCAACTCTATTTGAAAAACAAATTGCTCTTCCAAGGGTTATTGGTTTGATCCTTCAGCTTGCTGCATGACATTCATCAAAGTGGCAAGTTGTCCAATTTGTGTTTGCAAAGTCTAAAGAGTAGAATCTATTTGTCGTTGATACTGGAGATTATTTGCAGCCATTTGTTTGACAATATCCTCTAGTGAGGGTTCGGAAGGTGCAGAGCACACATCCTGAAATTTATTTTGATGCTTATACGGATCCTCACCTACAAAACCATTAAACCTATGCAACAAATGTATTAAACCAGATTTCAATTCAAAAGGTGCATCAGCTGCAGGATAGTCAATACATAAACCATTATAGTTCACATCAGGGACAACTAACTACCTCAAATTTCTTTGTTTAGTCATGTCATTAACAAACACAGAAATACCAACTATGTCCCGAACAAGCAGAAACAAATAGAAAGAAGGAAAACGATTAAAATAAATTCATAAAATATAAAAACACAGAACTTCATCTAATTAGACGAAATTAGAATAATGGAATTTTTTTTGGATTTTTTCGAAACTAAAAAAACAGTAAAAATTAATTAAAAATAGAAAAAAGAGGAATTTGGAAATTTGGGGTCGGATTCCTTTACTCTCCTAGGGTACAGGAGTCTTGATCGCACGATTTTTCTGCTCCCAAAAGTCAAAAACGTTTTACAATCGGGCACAATTTTTCCAAAAACTGAATTTTTCGACTCTAAATGCAGATTGGCCAAAACCGTGAGGAAACTACGGCCTAAACGCGAGACCAATAAACCTATGACTCTAATATCAGGTAATAACGACAAGAATCCCTGGAAACGGCGCCAATTTGATTCGCTATCACGCACGAATAAAAAACGAGTATTTTTGAAAACTGTAGTTAACGGTAACGACAACTCGAGTATCGTATTGCAAGGATTCTTGTTTTGATATTAACTAATAGAAATCTAATTGGGGGATTATGGTTTTAGATCTATTTAAGAACAATAGAGCAAATAAGTGATTAAAATAAGTAATTATAAAATAAGCTGAAACGACAATTTGCTGATTCGATTCCTATCTATCATTGATTATTGTAATTCCAACCTCCTAAGCGGATTATCTGTTCCTATTCAATTATAATATCCATTGACAAGCGCAATTGATAGTATAAGTAGTATGTTCCTATTATCAAAATTAAGCAAACGGGATTAAGTTTCATGAAGTAAGCAAACATAATTTAAACGGACACGATAACAAATTAAGCAAACGATAATGTGACTATAGTTAGGATCATACAACCAATCAAATTAAATCAATATAGTCTATTTAAATAGAATTAAGAAAACAAGCGACATAGATTAACATTGAAAGGAATAGAATTGAATTATAATTATAAAAACCTCAAGGTCGGAACGTGAATACAGCAAATTGTCTCAAAGGAATTAATTCTCCATGGAAGAAACAAGGAATTCAGGTTATAACCCAACTGGGTGAAAAAAATTAAAAACCTGACCCAAAAACCGGTAAAAAATTAATTGTTTCTAAGCTGCAACTTCAAACGAAATTCTTGTTATTATGCACTCAGAGTCTGCCTTTGACTCCAACATGAAAGTTGTAGCTATTTCTCTTTGCTTTCCGGCGATTATTAGAACGCATCAATCAGATTCTTGTAGCTCCACTTATGATCATTTTAGTGCAGACTTCTAATGCTGAAAATTAAGTGCGAAAATCAAATAACAATAAAAATAAACTGAATTACAAAAGCATTATAAAATAGAAAAATAAACAAACCAAACCATAGAAATGCCTAAGTACAAACATAACAGAACGTGCATCAAAATGCACTGATCAATATCGTTACGTCCTTCTGGAACAAAGACACCTTTTTCAGCTTCTTCAACTAGAGAATCCTACAAAATGCAAAAACCACAACTAATTTCAATAGTTTTTATCAATCACAAAAATAATGATAATTGAAGTAATTTCCAAAATTTACTTACAATTTTCTCAGCAACAGCTTGTGTAGACTACCATTATCATCTAATTTCTTTTGTCGTGCTCTCTTCCATAACTCATGGCGTGACGGTGGAGATAGACTACCATTATCATCTAATTTAGAATCATATCTCGATGATATCCTTTCATTTTTAATTGTCTCCACAAGCAAGCGATACCCTCCACGAGATAATACGTGTGGGTATACATTCCTAGGCATATTTTCCTTACCCTTTCGACTTTTTCCTTTTATAAACTTAAAAATTTATCACTAAAAATAATAAAAATGTTATGCAAAAAATAACATAACTCCTACTAACCTTAAATGCGTGACATGTGCTTGAGCGAGATATTTTTTTGGGATTATTAACATATTTGTTCGTGAGTTATGTCTTAAAACCTCTCCATCGCTCTCCCGCATATTTGATCCATTCCTTCTTCAACGGATCCTTGATTTTACCATCCTTGTTTTTATCACAACATTATGGAATAGTGAAATGAGCCTACACATACAGTATATGGCATATGTTGTTAATATATATATGATTATAAAATATAATAAAGTGTTGAATTTAAAATATCAGATGTTACGACCGGCTTTTTAATTTTAAGTTTTCTAACTTAAACTACAGAGTCGTCGTCACCAACGTTTTTATTTTATCCTAAGGATAAGGTAAACATGGGAGAAAAAACCTAATTTTTAAGAGATTGGTAAGTTGAGAAATTAGGATTGAGGGAAGGTGTTAGGCACCCTTAACCCTTCCTTAAGGTTTTCTAAATGTCTCTAGTATAAGAGTTTTATGGTAAGATTTATGGTTTATAGTAAAGAAATATGATACAGTTATAGAAAAATAGGGTAAAGGATAAAACCTTAAATCTATTGAGGTTTGGGGAAAGGGGACTCGCCTTGGTTTTTCAAGTGCCTACGTACCTCCTTAATGGACGATCAGAGTCAACGTAGTTCGGGGATATTTGTTGGTGGTTTTTATGGGATTGTACACCATTTTTGTATGTGAGCGTGTTTTAGTAAATGCACAGTTCGTAGTTGTCGTAGTTCGTAGTTACAGAAAAATACTGTGTACAACCCCTATTTTTTTTGTATTTTTTGTAATAATTAAAGGCAAGACAAATATTATTAAATAGAATTTGATTTTATAATAGTTATTTGTTTTATAGGATATATATATATATATATATATATATATATATATATATATATATATATATATATAAATATAATCTTAACTCCCTAAAAGGTTAAATTAAAAAAAGAATTAAGATTAATGAAAAGAATTTTGTATACTAAAAACTTCAAAGAGTGTTTTAATTTGTACAAAATTAATGATTGAAATTATATTTTTCACAAAGGAATTATTTTATTATGATTAATTAACTTATTCATCTAATTAAGTAAACAAATGATATAATGGTATAAACCTAAAACAATTTAAATAATATTAGATCAATTAAATTATTTAAGCAATTATTAAGATAAATAGGTTTTTGTAGCTACTTTTAATTCAACTAAGTTTATTTAGAGAATTATTAACCCTATTTGTCAAAACATATTTTGATCATGTAAATTATTTAATTAACAAAGTATATAAATAAAACAAGTTATATTAAACTAATTGATGATTTTAATAATTAACTTATTAGAAAAAATTGTGATTTAATTATTAAGAATGTAATTTCAGGATTTATTTGTATAAGTTATTTTATTATAAAACATTTTCAAATGGAAAAAACAAGAATAAAATTATTATGGGGTCAAGGGGTGCATTTTAAGTTAACTAGAAATTTAAGGGGTGTGCAAATAAGAAAGGCCATGGCCCAATAACTCTAAGGTTCGTTTGAACCAGGTGTGGGAAAGTGCATGGTGTTATGGTATGACTTTGTGATCTTAGCCGTTTGTTTCAAATCCAATGGCCCTCAAAATAGAGATTTAAGGGCGTAGATCTAAAATCGATCTATCAACGGCTTGCATGTGATCTAGCGCGGAACATGGTAAGGGAGATACATTGAATTAGAGATCACTGGCCAATCATGTGGCCATCGTGAGGCCACATGGCAACGATCTGAAGGCAGGTGGGGAAATTAGATCCAAACTCACAAACCTCCATTTCATTTTTCTTCTTTCCTTCTCTCTCTTCATTCTCTCCCGTTCTCTCCACTCTCTCAACCGATTAACCCCAACCCAGAAACCGACGGCAACACCACCATGAGCCACTGCGATTCCAGTTTTCTGGTTGACATTCAACGGAAAAATTCAAACCTTCAAAGGATTCACAACCCAGAAAGCCCGTAAACCAAAACATCAAACATGAACCCTCCCTAATCGAAGAACCCTAACCCTATTACATAAGAACCCTAACCCTAAGCATGAAGAACCCTAAGAACCCTAACCCTAACAATTTCCAGAAATCAAACATGCAATCACCAACACTGAGTGATTTTCGTGTTTACCTCAATTGTTCGTAAATCTGAATTTGTTTTTCTCCGATTCCACGCTGTTATACCCCAAAATTTGCCCGCATCTTTTTTTCAAAAAAGAAGGCAACAGACTTCTGTCTAAAAATTGAGAGTTTCATATAATCTTGGATTTTATTTCATAAACATCCTGATTTTTATGAATACTCGGTTTTTAGAATTTTTCTTATACGGTATTTTGGTTCGCTGTTGATTTTATTCTTATACAAACGCCAAGTACTGTTTATCACTTCACACACGCTGTTTATTTGAGATTTATTTGCAGATAAATAGTACTGACGAAATTGGTACAGAATTAAATTTTTTGCAGGCGCAAGGTCCGGGATTCAGACTGTACTGGTAACGAGTAAATTATTATTAGTTTTTTGTTTCCCACTAATTTTTATACTATATTCTATTATTTTCAAAATCTTTTCCCTTCTTTTCAAATCTCTTTCTTTCAAAATCAAATCCTAACTTTATTCTATACATCTCTCTTTTCAAACCCTACCATACACTTTCTTTCAAATCCTACTACCACTCAAATTTTCCTTTTTTGTACGGAATCACTTCATTCCCCAACGTCTCTATCCTTCTTTTCACTCTATAAATACCTCTCATTTTTTCCATAAATTCTCACATCAAATTTCAACTCATCTCTCAAATTTCTACCTCATATTTATTTTCTCTTCTTCCCCGGCAAAATGGAAAAGTGGATGGATACGTGTTTTCTTATGGTCATCACTGTCTTGGTGGTGATCATGTCCTTTTTCTGTCTGCACAGTCCTGAAAAATGCGAACCTGGGTTGTTTACACTCCCAATCATCTATATGCTGTTGTTTATAGCATGGGTTTTTAATCGTCATTTTTAAAGTTTGTCGTATCTTTTGCTTTCAAATAATGTACCGTTTATTTGTCGTACTGTTCATTATATTATCTAATATTTGTACTGTCAGTATTAAATGTCGTACTATCTGTCGTACTGTAGTTTAATTATCCAGATAATATTTTGTGTGTTTTCTGCCAGTTAAATATTTATTTTTCTGTGCCTTAAATATTTTTCAAGGTTATTATCGGTAATTTTGTTCGCGTACAGTATATATTATTTATTTATTATGTCTGTGTTTTTCTAACAACTCATGTAAATAAATTTTCACCATTAACACAACAAAAAACAAAAAGAAAAAATTAACTTTAAACTGTTGAATTTTCACTTTAACTGTTACGTTAATACCCGAACAGCCAGTTGACCGTCAAACCCGCTGACAGCAAGATTCTCCGTGTTTTGTACCATCAATCAAATCAATCTTTTTGAATTTCAAAATTCCAAGATTTTTGTTCTAGAAGTCTTCTGATAATCACATGATCAGCAGAGACTCAGCACTGCACAAAAATCAGGTACGCTTAACTGTCTCCTACACAAACAGTCCCTAACTAGGGTTTTTGTTTTTTTCAGGAGAACAAGTTTTTTGAGACCTCAAATGGATTTCATGGATCTCCATATATCTCAAAGTACCACCATACAAATTTTCAAACTTCAATTCGCTCAGACGCACAGTCAGCAGCTCAAACAGTCAACAGACGACCAGTTTGACCGAAAAGTCAACAGACAGTCAAAAATGAAATTTTTTGTCAACATCCATATTTTGTCAAAAGATTAATAATTTGATCATTGGTTGATCATAATTCATCAAGGAAAGATCAAAAATCAACAAAACCCTAAGTTTCAAAATTAGGGTTTTCTCCTAAAAAGTCAACTGAACTTTGACCGGCCATAACTCTCTCCTCGTTCATTCAAAAAATTCCAACCAAAGCTTGTTTTGAAGGAAATTCAATTATCTTTCAAATGCAATTGGTGCCATGGTCATTGGATTCACCATTTGAAAAATATGAGCTCAGACATTACAGGTCATTTTCAAAGTCAACAAAAAGTGGTTTTTTGTCAAAGGCCATAACATCAAGATAACTTCTCCAAATGAAAAAATGTTTCCAAAGTGGCTTGTAGAGGACATCTTGAGGTTTCTAAAAAGTACAAGAACTCCTTCATATGTTAAAAATTGAGGGATTTATGCCTTGTTGAAGTTGGCTATATTTTGGGAAAATGCATGAAACCAACATTGATCAAAATTTTTTTTTCTTCAAAAAGGGCCAAGTTTTCATGATCCAACCATGATTCTAATGTTGCTAAGGGCCTCCCACGACCAACCTAAGGCCCATACATTTTTATTTCTTTTTTGGTTTAATTTTATTACATTTAAAGTTAAATTAAAAAAGAAATGGTGTAAGATAATGTTATGTTGCTTTGATATCAAGCTAAAGCCCTCAAAATTGATTCAACTCTGCCACAAAGAGATGGTATAGCAGGCCTAGAGCAAGAGGGTGAAGAAAATCAAGCCATGGTTGCTTGAATTCAAAGCTTTATATTATTAAAAAAGTCAAAAATTCAACAAAGCAATCAATGCTTCTTAGCTTCAATTTGCAGCACTTCCTTGCTCATAAATAGCTCAAGACACTTCAACAAAAAGAGACACGAAATCATTCCCAAAAAAAATAGCCACAAACATCAAAAAACTCACAAATATCTAAACACTTGTATTTTTCGTTTCCTTTGAAAAAGCTATTATCAATCAAAACAGATCTTTTCAATCATCTTCTGAGATCATATAGAGTAAGCATGAACCCTTAATATGGTCCCATGAGAGTCATAACACGTGCATAGTGTTTTCCATAAACATACATGTATAGCTTTCATTTTCTATATTAATGTTTGTGTCAACATAATATGATCACTCTAATTCGTTTCTGACACCATTTAGAGGAGATTGAACGTGCTATATGGAAGCCATAAGCCCTGAACCATGGTGTGCCATATTTGAAGCTCAAAGCTTCAATCTTTTTGTTTTCATATTTAACATTCTCAAATGAAGAAACTAACCCCATATTCATGTTCAGGAGGAAATTTTAAGTGGATCTGGGCTGGTTTTGTTTTTTGTTGATTCCATTTTTGCAGGTTATAAGTTCACGCAAATTATGGCGTTTCTGCGAAGCAAATAACGACGGTTTTAACCGCCATAATTTGCATGAAGAAAAAAGCTGCATGGGACGAAGGAAGAAGACGACCACGCGTCCAAGCGTGGTTCGCTGGTCAGACTTGGTCTCTCTCTCCGCTCGCGTGGCATGGTTTGGCTGGCTGGTCAACTTTTCAACTCATTTTCTCTCAATTATCATTGGTCCATGTAGGATATGGTTGGCCCAGTCTGACTTTGGTCACCACACAAATCCAATGATTCTCTCTTTCCATGACTATCATGTGACCTACAATCTGAGCCACTGGATTAATCTAACAACACATCCAACGCGCCAAAACACACAACCACACCATGCTCCCTCATAATAGCACCACACCAGATTACATATATTAAATATTTTCTATTTTGTTTTATTTTCTTTGAAAAATTAATTTAAAATTATTTCAAAAATCAAAAAAATATAATAAAAATATTTTTAGGTTGATAAAATATTGTTTTAATTTTTGACATAAAAATATTTTATTTTTCTTAGTAATTAAAATATTTTGTTTAATTAATCAATATATCTTCAAATATTTCATTTTAAATATTTTTAAACCATCAAAAAATCAGAAAAAAATATTTTCTTTTTATTAAATTTAGTTTATATATTGTAAGCTAATTTTGTACATATTTAGAATATTTTTCTCTTCAAGTTTAATATATATATGTATAATTATTTGCATAATTATATGTTAATTAACTTAACAGTTTTCAAAACAACTTCAAAAAATCCTAAAAAATTAGTTTTACTTTAAAATTAATTAACAAGCAATATGAACATATTTTAGACTTAATTTTTAGGTTTAAATTTTATTTCTACCTTTTCTCATTTCAATTAAATTAATTATGCATTAATTCTAATTAAAATCAACCATACAAAAAATCCAAAAATATTTCTTTTATCTTATTGCAATTTAAATTCCTATATAAAGTGTATAGGTTGTCAAAATCATGTAAATAGCGTAGTTTACATTTCCCGCACAATCGATGCAATAGAGTAGATTTACTTTCCGCATTTTACATTCCCGCACTTTAAATTTCTGTACATATAAAACTGCGTGTATGTCAAAGATAATAACTGAAGCGTTAGGTCACTAACTTCAAAGATAAAAATATCTCAATCAAAACACAATCACACTTGCACCTCTTAGGGTAATCCCTCTGTTACTCTTTTCCAAAATCAAAATTCTACTGTTTCAAATACAAATTCAAACTTTTGTTTACATCCGGTAAAAGGAGAATTTTCTAAAAGAAAGAAAGGACCTTATAAACTTAGGGTAGATCTCCCAATTGCTTGCTCAAATCAAAACAAACAAATGTCTCATATATCATTGTTTTTCAAAATAAAACTTTCAAAAAAGACAATACTTGGTATATATCCAAACAAGGATCATTACGAAGTTAAAGCTCTTTTTTCAAAACATCTTTCGAAAGATAAAACACTTTGTATACATCCGCACAAGGATCATTACAAAGCCAATTTACAAAGGTATTTTAAAACCACATACAAGCATTTCAAGGCAAGACAAATGATTCAAAACAAGTGAGCTAAGCAATTAAGAGCCCATGGATAACCATGGATACAAAGGGGTGCTAATACCTTCCCTTTGTATAACCTACCCCCTTACCCAAAATCTCTTAAAGGTCTTTTTCTGTTTCTTTTATAAACCTTTCCTTAATTGGATAAAATAAAAGTCGCTGGCGACTCTCTGATTTTCAAAACTCAAAAACAAAAGAAGAGTCAGTTCGTATCTCCCACGAGATAGGAAAAAACCGAGTGCTTACAGAACTGGCGACTCTGCTGGGGACATTCAAAAAACAAAATGTTTTCAAAAGGGGTTACCTTAGAGTATAGATCACTTTGATGTTTTCAATTGCTTGTCTTGATTGTTCTATTTTTCAAAGGTTTGTTTGGGTATTTGCTTGTGTGAAAGATTCTAACTCGAGATACCTTAAGTATGTGACAATAGACCAAGGAAAATGTACGGCATGTACCGATACGGTTAATCTGGTAGTCACTGTTAGTACGACACTTTGGTTTATACTGATATCCCTTGAAAACGATCAAGGAGTATGTTAGGCTTCCGAAATATCATTAAACACTAATTTGTCTTAGAACCTTTAGTTGAACTTGACTTGTGGCCTATTAAGTGACTAGCTTTGAAATTGATCGAAGTTAGTTATCCTCGAGGAATATTTTGATCGGCCGTCCGAGCGCCGTATTGAGATGTTGTCTCCAAGGATCATAGAACCCGAATACTATTTTAAGACAGGTTTTAACCAACTCAACTTCAGTGGGGGAGGGTATCACCTATAAACCTCATGCCAGCCTTTAAACCTAAGGCTATTGTTTGATTTGTTTGTGTGTGCCACATGTTTGACATCATGACATCATAAGCATCATAAACATATCATTTTCTCACTAATCATTTCAAGGATCGAAGAGTTTACTTTTGTTCTGTTGTTGCAGGTAATAGCTCCCGCTACCAGAGATTATATCCAAATCAACATCTTAACAGTACCATCTAAATTAAAGGACTTAATATCAGAATTTCCCAAAAAATGCTCAATTCACTGAAAAGCACGGTCACCTACTCCATTTGGTTACCTCAAAATTTGAAGAAGACATGATACGGGTCCTGTTCCAATTCTTTGATCCTGAACATCATTGTTTTACATTTCCTGATTACCAGTTGGTACCCACTTTGGAAGAGTTCTCTGAACTGATTGGGTTACCTGTTCGAGATCAATTACCTTTCACTGGTTTAGAAAAGATTCCAAAACCTGAAATCATTGCTGCTGCCTTACATTTACGAAAGTCAGAAATCGAGTCCAGTTGGGAAACAAAGAGTGGAGTCAAGGGTTTGCTTGCTAAGTTCTTAATGGAAAAGGCTCGATTACTACTAGAAAACAGAAGTTACCTAGCTTTTGAAGAAGTTGTGGCTCTTTTGATTTATGGGTTGGTTTTATTCCCTAATCCCGACCAGTTCATAAATGTGCACATTATCAACATTTTCTTAACCCGTAATCCGGTACCTACCTTGCTGGGAGACATTCTACATTCCCTACACACTCGTACCATGAAGAAACGAGGAACTCTTATGTGTTGTGTACCACTACTGGCTAGATGGTTTACATTACACCTTCCCCGATCAGTGTTGATAAATGAACAAAGAATGCAATGGTCTCGCAGGATTATGTCTTTGTCTCATTCAGATATCCGGTGGAACAACTTCTTTCAAAGAGACATCACTATCATTGACCATTGTGGAGAGTACCCTAATGTGCCACTCCTTGGCATCAAGGGAGGCATCACTTACAACCCCTCTTTAGCTTTGCGCCAATTTGGATATGCACGAAGAAACGGTCCTCATGACATGATTATCCGTGGCATTGTGTTCGACTACCAAAGATATCGACGAAGGTTTTTACATGCTTGGGGCAGTGTCTACAAAGTAGAAAGCAAGACTTTAGGACAATGGAACTCTATTCCTATGGAGCCTTACCTCAAATGGGTGCGTGCTCGTGCTCAGAAGCTCATCATGCCATATCCCGCTATTCTACCTGTGACTATTGAGCCAGAAGTCGAAGGGGACGAACCTCGAATTGTTCTACATCCAGACATGCCAACTGACCTGGAAGAGCTGCAGAAATCTTGGGTTCAACTAAGAGAAGAAAGAGACACCTTCAAAGCACACTGTCAAGACTATGAGAGGAAAGTGTTGGAGCTCACCAGACAACTCCAGGAAGAACAGCAGATCAACACATTCCTGGGTGCAAAGAGAAAGCGTTCATGGGAGGCTTGAGGAATCCTTTATTTTCTTTATTTTATCTTGTAAGCCCGAAAGAGGCAAATAAAAAAAAATAAAAAAGAAAAAGAAATAAATTGTTTGTTTCTCTTTTGTTTTAACAAATCTAAATTCTAAGATCCTTGAAAACATTGCATATACATTTCATTCATAAACATTGCATATACATTTCATTCATAAACATTGCATAACAGGTTCACATAACAGGTTTCTCATCTCCTCGCTGTCTATTTCAGTTAGAAGAGATGGATTCCGAAACAAGCGTCAAGAATCTCGAAGCACAGAACGCCCAAGTTCAGATAGCAATTCTGGAGCTAGCAAAGGGGCAACAAGAACTGAAAGCCCTGATAATCAAGAAGAAAAAGAAGCCCAAAGGATCTGTAGGCTTAAGTCACCTTGCAAGGAAGGTCAAAATCCCAGTCAAGAGGTCCAAAAAGGCGCCGATCCCTGAAATAGTCGGTGAAGGTGATCGAGAAGACAATTACAGCAACCAGGGTTCTGCCAAACCCTCTCTCTCTTCTAACGAAGAAGATTATCATTCCAAAGACGAACATGGTTATGACAAATACCAGCAGTTGGAAGAACGCATGAAAGCTATGGAGATACAAAAAATACCTGGTTTAGACTTCAATGATCTTGGACTCGTCTCAGATATTGTTATTCCTCCAAAGTTCAAAGTTCCTGTCTTTGCAAAGTATGATGGAGTTTCTTGCCCAAAACTGCATCTAAGGTCCTATGTGAGGAAGATACTACCTCATACAGCAGATAACAAATTGTGGATTCATTTCTTCCAGGAAAGTCTGTCGGGTACACAACTCGAGTGGTACTACCAACTGGAAAGTACAAAAGTTCATACCTGGGAAGATTTGGCTGCTGCTTTCTACAAACAATATCAATACAACGCTGACCTTGCACCAACCCGTACTCAACTACGGGGCATGTCTATGGCACCGAAAGAAAGTTTCAAAGGGTATGCACAAAAGTGGAGAGATCTGGCTGGAAGGGTTCAAGCACCCTTATCTGATCGCGAGCTGGTCGACATGTTCATGGGCACTTTAACTGGCCCTTTCTACAATCATTTGCTGGGAAGCTCATCATCAGGTTTCACTGACCTGATATTAACTGGAGAGCGTGTCGAAAGCAGTATTCAAAATGGAAAAATTCAAATAGGCTCCTCCTCTGGTACTACAAAAAGGCCCATCAGTGGGAGAAATGAAGTCAATACAATGCACATTCAGAAAAGTCGCAAAAGTGAGCATCACCAGTCTGTAGGGGCTGTTCTGATCTCCGCATCTGCACCTCAAAAAGATCAACCCCCGAAGTATACGCGTCGACCAGATGCACCAAGAAGAAATTTCACCAGAATCAATATGCCAATCTCTCAAGCATTGCAGCACTTGTTAAAAGCAAATCTGATCATATTGAAAGATCCTCCAAAGAATGTCAACATTTCCTCTCCAAGTTATCGCCCCGATGCAACATGTGCATACCATTCTAACTGTCCAGGACATGACGCAGATCACTGTTGGGCCCTGAAAAATAAAATACAAGACATGATAGATGCTGGGGAAATTGAGTTCGATCCTCCAAAGACTCCAAATGTCATCACTGCTCCTATGCCGAAGCACGACAAGACCGTTAATGCTATCATAGACACTGTTTACATCTATGATGTGAGAGAATTGTCAACTCCGCTCCTTGAAGTCAAAAGAAAGCTAATACGAGCTGGTTTATTTCCAGGTTGTGACCCTGATTGCTTTTATTGTGCACACCTACCCAATGGTTGTGAGAATATGAAAATAGGAATTCAAAAGTGGATGGATCGCCGTATCATTATGTTTGAAGGGCTCCCTTCTATGGACATTTTATGGGAAGTCTTTTCAAATGGGATGAGAATAGAGGACGTCTCAGTGGTTTCTAACATACCATTGAAAATCCCTACCAAAACTCCTTTCAAAATTTCTGCTGCACCCAAAGTGGCATCGGTAATCATTACCAGTCCGACTCCATTTCCATACTCCTCAGACAAAGCTGTCCCGTAGAGTTATGACACTAATGTTTATGTCCATGGAGTTAAGCAAGATACCTTGACTGAAGAGGCCATGAATTTTACTACTCCAACTGTTGATAATATTGTGGGTACTAGTAAGATTACGAGAAGCAGAAGGATCTTTTCACCAGAAATTTCTCCAAATGTTGCTACTAATCCAGTCCAGGTCCCAGTTCCTAATCAAGATATCAACGCTCGAGGAAAAGAGCCACTAGTTGAACCAGTTCAAGTACCGGTGGAAGTCACTGTTGAAGATCCGTCGAAGCAAGAAATGGAGGAAATATTGAAAATCATCTGCAAAAGTGATTACAATATTGTCGAACAATTGGGGCACACTGCTTCAAAAATCTCAATGCTGTCTCTGCTAAAATATTTAGAGGCTCATGCCAAGGCCCTGATGAAGTTCCTGAAAGCTGCACATGTACCACATGAGATTTCAGTCGACCAATTTGAAAATTATGTTGCCAGTCTAACAGTCAATAACGGTCTCGGTTTCTCTGATGCTGATTTAACCCCTGCTGGGAAAAATCACAATAAAGCCCTACACATCTCCATTGAATGTAACGGCACCACCATGTGCTGGTGGACAACAGTTCCTCTTTGAACGTGTTACCAAAAGTAGTACTGGAAAAACTTGACTTCGAAGGAGTTGTGTTACAACCAAGCGATGTTGTGGTAAGAGCCTTCGACGGGTCAACAAGAACAATGTACGGAAAAGTGAAGCTCCCAATTAGAGTGGGCTCTCAGATCTTTGATTCTACCTTTTATGTAATGGAAATTCACCCAGCATATTCCTGTTTACTAGGACGCCCTTGGATACATGGGGCAAATGCCGTAACTTCTACCCTGCATCAGAAGTTAAAGTATCCGATAAAAGGCAAGGTCGTCACAGTTTATGGCGAAGAAGAATATGTGGTTAGCCACCTGAGTAACTCAAAGTATGTTGAGATGGATGGAGAATTCATCGAAACTCCCTGCCAATCTTTTGAGGTGGTCCCTCCAGATGTCTCTACTGCCAAACACATTTCTGTTACTCCTGCTACAAAAGTAACTCCAACTATGGCTTCTCTCAAAGATGCCAAAGCTGTGATCGAAGAAGGTGGTTACACAGTATGGGGACAGCTCATCGATGTACCTTACAAGTTCGATAAGCTAGGTCTGGGCTATGCTAATGGAAATCAGAAGAACGATCAAAGTCCTCGTTCTGGAGGATTAATGTCACATTTCATCAGCCAAGGAGTGAATGCTATTGAAGATGATGGTGTTTTTGAATCATATTATTCAGCAATATCCAAATGAAGTTCCACCTGTTTCCATGGAAGTTTGGGATACTTTGGGAGAACCAAGCGGCGGGTATGATTTTCTAGTAAAGTACACTGCACCTCAGAGTTCTTTTATTGCCATTGAAGACATCGTCCCAACTAGATGGGGTGATCAGTTCGAAGATTGCAAAAGTTTCACAAGTTCCATTACTGAGCAATACCAAAGCCCACCTAGTCCAAAAGAAGTCTGGGATACACTAGGAGAACCAAGTGGCAAGTATGACTATATGGTGAAGTATTCTGCTCCCCTGAGCTCGCAGATCACTATTGAAGACATCACCCCAACTGGATGGGACAACCATTTCGAAGACAATATGACATTCACAAGCCCTGTCGCTCCTGAAGAAGTCTAGGAAACTCCAAATAATGAGAATGATTTCCTGACGCAGTACACTGCTCCCCAGAATGCACAAGTCTCCCTCAAAGACATCATTCCAAATGGATGGGACGATCTTATCGGGTACCTCACTCAGCCAACAGAGGTATCTCAGCCTAGGCTCTCGTATCCAGCAGGGTATCTCGCTTATCCTGAAGGATCAACAACTCATTTCCCCACTAAAGAAATCAATGTTGTGGAAGATGAAGAAGACAGCTGCAACTGGAGCAGCTGGGTATTCCCTACTCACAACAATGGATGGAACAACTAGGAAGCTGAGGATGTGATCTCCTTTGATCAGGAGTAAATGCAATTTCTTGTTTTCGTTGTTTATATGTTCAAAGATAAAAATGGTTCCTGTACTATCGAACCATGAACTTAAAAGCCAGGTGCCTTGCCCGAAGCACACTGGTCCTTTTTATAAGGGTTTGTCATACCATGATCATGTTGATTCAATAAAATCATGGGACGTTTGCATATTCAAAATTTTGTGATCCTTTTTCTTTCTTTGCTTTCATTCATTTTCAAATAGCCATGTGTTCTTACACACACCCACATAATAAATGCAGATTCACATTCACTCTGGATCCTGTTGATAACGATTCTGCTATTGCCAGTCATGACTTTGAAAATCCGATCTACCAAACTGAGGACGAAAGTGAGGAAGATTGTGAAGTACCAAGGGAACTTGCAAGGCTGTTAGAACAAGAGGAAAAGACTATACAGCCGCATGAAGAATCAATTGAAGTTATCAACTTGGGCAGTGACGAAGAAAAGAAAGAAGTCAAGATAGGGGCTGATTTAGAAGACAGTGTCAAGCAAAGACTGATTCAAATGTTAAAAGACTACGTTGAGATATTCGCCTGGTCCTATGAAGATATGCCCGGCCTTGACACAGATATTGTGGTTCATCGCCTGCCGATCAAAGAAGGTAGCACTCCAGTTAAGCAGAAACTGCGGAGGAGTAGGCCCGATATGTCCAAGAAGATCAAAGACGAGGTTGAAAAGCAATTCAATGCTGGCTTTCTTAAATTTGTAAGTTATCCTCCTTGGATAGCTAACATCGTGCCTGTACCTAAAAAAGACGGGAAAGTCAGAATGTGTGTAGACTACAGAGATCTGAATCGGGAAAGCCCTAAATATGATTTCCCTTTACCTCACATTGATGTACTGGTTGACAATACTGCACAATGCAAGGTATTCTCCTTTATGGATGGATTCTCAGGGTACAATCAAATCAAGATGGCGCCCGAAGACATGGAAAAAACAACCTTCACAACACCCTGGGGAACCTTTTGTTACAAAGTAATGCCCTTTGGTTTAAAGAATGCAGGAGCAACATATCAGCGTGCAATGGTAGCCCTGTTCCATGATATGATTCATCAAGAAATAGAGGTTTACGTGGATGAAGAACATTTGGGTCATCTGCACAAGCTGTTTGACAGACTCAAGAAATACATGTTGCGACTGAATCCGAACAAGTGTACCTTTGGAGTAAGATCCGGTAAACTCGTAGGTTTCATCGTCAGCAGCAAAGGTATTGAAGTTGATCCTGCCAAGGTCAAAGCCATTCAAGAAATGGCTATACCCCGTACCGAGAAACAAGTCAGAGGATTCTTGGGACGTCTGAATTACATAGCCAGATTTATTGCCCATATGACTACTACTTGTGTGCCGATCTTCAAACTGTTGAAGAAAGATCGGGTGGAAAGATGGAATGACAAATGCCAATTAGCCTTTGACAAGATCAAAGAATATCTCCAAAAACCACCAATCTTGTTACCACCAGTGGAAGGAAGACCTCTGATAATGTATCTGACAGTGTTAGAAGATTCAATGGGGTGTGTACTAGGGCAACATGACGAGTCTGGCCGAAAAGGGCATGCAATCTACTATCTTAGCAAAAAGTTTACCGATTGTGAAACAAGATACTCACTGCTCGAGAAAACTTGCTGTGCCTTAGCATGGGCGGCTCGCCGACTAAGACAGTATATGCTAAACCATACCACTTTCCTGATCTCCAAAATGGATCCTATCAAGTATGTGTTCGAAAAACCTGCTCTCTCTGGAAGAATAGCAAGATGGCAAATGATCTTAACGGAGTATGACATCCAGTACACTTCACAAAAAGCGATCAAAGGAAGTGTGGTAGCTGATCATCTGGCTCATCAAGCAGTGGACGATTATCAAGCGTTAAACTTTGACTTCCCAGATGAAGACATTATGCTAGTTACTGACTACAAACAACCAGGACCGAAGGGAGGACCCGAGCCAGGATCCCGATGGACTATGGTTTTTGATGGAGCTTCTAATGCACTTGGCAATGGCATCGGAGCTGTGATCATTTCTCCTACAGGAAGACATACACCATTCACTGCCAGATTATGCTTCAACTGCACTAACAATATAGCCGAGTATGAAGCATGTATTCTGGGTCTCAAAGCTGCAATTGATCTAAGAATCAAGTTCTTGGAGGTCTACGGAGACTCGGCACTTGTAATTTATCAAGTCAAAGAGGAATGGGACACGAAGCACCCGAATCTAATTCCATACAAAGAATATGTGCTGAGTTTGATTCCTTACTTTGAAGAAATCACTTTTGAACATATCCCGCGAGAAGAAAATCAACTAGCGGATGCTCTAGCTACCATGTCATCTATGTTCAAAGTCAGGTGGGACAATGAGGCGCCAATGATCACCATTTATAGACTGGATGAACCATCCTATTGCAATGAGATCGATACCGAAGGAATGGAAGAAAAACCATGGTTCCATGAGGTGAAAAGATATCTCGAAGTCCAAGAATACCCTGAAGGGGCATCCATTAACGATAGAAAGTTTCTAAGAAGATTTGCTGTCAAATTATTTCTAAGTAATGGAATCCTGTACAAACGCAACCATGACTCGACTTTGTTTCGTTGTGTGAACAAGACGGAAACAGAACAGATTATGGAAGACATACACGATGGTGCCTTTGGTACTCATTCAAGTGGACATACAATGGCTAAAAAGATTCTGAGAGCAGGTTATTACTGGTCTACCATGGAGACAGACTGCCATCATCACTCCAGAACTTGTCACAAATGCCAGATATATGCCGACAAAGTACATGTACCTCCAGTCCTGTTAAACGTCCTGACGGCTCCTTGGCCTTTTGCAATGTGGGGTATTGATATGATTGGAGAAATCAAGCCTACTGCCTCCAACGGACATCGTTTTATCCTGGTTGCTATTGACTACTTCACCAAGTGGGTAGAAGCAGCCTCGTTTGCTTCAGTCACCAAGAATGTTGTGGCTCGGTTTATCAAGAACAATCTCATTTTTCGGTATGGCATCCCTGAAAGGATCATCACAGACAATGGCACAAATTTAAACAACAGAATGATCACTGAACTCTGCACACAGTTCAAGATTAAACATCATAATTCCTCTCCATATCGACCAATGATGAATGGCGCCGTGGAAGCTGCCAACAAGAACATTAAGAAAATCATACAAAAGATGACAGTAACTTACAAAGACTGGCATGAGATGTTACCTTTTTCTCTTCATGGTTATCGCACATCAGCGCGTACTTCAATAGGGGCAACTCCATTCTCCTTAGTCTATGGTATGGAGGCAGTTCTTCCAATTGAAATTCAGATTCCTTCCCTAAGGATTATGAAAGAAACTGATCTAGACGAAGACGATTGGATTCAGACTCGGTTGGACCAGATAAACTTGATCGATGAAAAGAGGCTCGCAGCTATTTGTCATGGTCAGTTGTACCAGAAGCGTATGATCAAAGCCTTCAACAAGAAAGTCAAAAGTCAGGCATATCAAACCGGTGATTTGGTTATCAAACGCATCATTTTACCACAAGGTGACCCCAGGGGCAAGTGGACTCCCACTTATGAGGGACCGTTTATAATCAAGAAAGTATTCTCCGGCGGAGCCATGTTGCTTACCACTATGGATGGTGAGGATTTCCCACACCCTGTAAATGCGGACATAGTCAAAAAGTACTTTGCTTAAAAGCTCGCTAAGTTGAAAACCTGAAAGGGCGACTTAGGCAAAAAAAAATGATGAGCGTCTCGGTGGATTGAAAACCTGAAAGGGCGATCCAAGCAAAAATAATAATTATCCCGGAAGGCTGAAAACCTGAAAAGGCAGCCTAGGCAAAAGTTAGGGAATAAAGCGTACGACTATGTCCCGTTTAGCTACCTACTCACCTTCAAGATTCAACACATCAAAGGTACCAATCAGTCCAATCACTTTCTTCCAACAAGTGAGGGATGGGATGCTCGAAGACAGATTGGCAATAGCAGAGTTGAAACTTGACTGGATTGTTTTCACATAGCTATTTCTCTTTATAAATACTTTTCAAAGCTTTATGACAATTTCCTACTACTAGGATTTTTGTCTCCTTGTACTAATCCGCCTATTATGGCTCTTTTTCAAAAATCAATGCAGCTCATGCTCAAAATCAACGTTTTCACTTTTTCTGTTTTGAATACGTAAACGTCCCAATGATAATTTTGAATGAACATATGCATTTGAATATGACTGATGTTTATAAGAAAAACAGGAATAGCATTCAGGTAGTATCCCAATCATCTGGACATCATCCCGAAACCAGTTTCAGAGGAAAATTCCCCAACAGAGACGTATTTCTCAGCAAATTCCTCTATGAGATTTTTCTCTCCAACAAAATGATTCGAGAAATCTTATTCCCCAGCAGGGCTGTTCAAGATCACTATCCCCAGAAGGTGTGATCCTCCACACCAAGGCTTGGTCAAATAGTGCATCGGAGGATTACACATCTTTCTTATTCCACTCAAAGGGCATCAAAAATCAGAACTTTCAAATTACCTTCATCACCAAGAAGTAGTCAAAGATCCCTCAACAGAGTACTTTGGTCCATAAAGAAGGTCCCCAGCTAAGTGTACTCGAACAAGACAGCAAAGATTATCAACGATCACAATGCCTTCACTTCCAAAATAACAAACAGGGATTTATTTTCCCAACCAGAAGATTGATACGCTCTAAATTGCATAAGTCATACATCATACGCATATTCATACATAGCATATAATGTTTCATGACAAACGCATACATAATATGTACATTTCTCATTTAGTTTGAGAATCTCAACATATACATCACATGCATCATAACATTGCATGACACTAACTTGATTTTTTTTTCAGGTGGACGAATATTCTCAGAAAAGTTGTTCTCAGTCACATGCAATGTTCCCCTGAATTCTATTCAGACGAACATTCCTCTCAGATATAATCAAGCCAAAGATTCATTCTGAAGAGATCCTTCTTTTCAAAACACCTATCAACTCAAAAACAAGCAACACAGATCTAAGTTGATACCTTGGACGGTTCCTTCATGATCTACCTTCAAATATCTAAAGCGGATACCTCAGACGGTTCCACAACGATCAATATTCAAGATCCAAAGCGGATACCTCAGACGGTTCCACAACGATCAATCTTCAAAGATCTAAAGCGGATACCTCAGACGATTCCACAACGATCAACCTTCAAAGATCTAAAGCTGATGCCTCAGACGGTTCCACATAGATCAACTTTCAAAATCTAAAGCGGAAAAACTTTGGACAGTTCCGTAAGGATCAGCCTCCAAGACTTAAAGCGGTAACCTCGGACGGTTCCGAAATGGTCAACGCAGAGGTTTTCAAATCCTTCATCAAGATATAATCAATGGGTTCATTCTGATGAACAAACTATCAACACATTCACTGCATCTGAAAGCCCATCTCAGGTAATGTTTTGATCCGCCAACAATATTTCTCGAATAACATTCAATGCAATTTCCAACATCACTTCGGTGGAGGTAAGTGCAAATTTTCAGAGCATCTAAAATATTCAATCATCTTCTACCTTCAAATTCCAAACAGTCTCTTCAGGTTTAAGAAGATTGAATAGGGGCAACTGTTATACCCCAAAATTTGCCCGCATCTTTTTTTCAAAAAAGAAGGCAACAGACTTCTGTCTAAAAATTGAGAGTTTCATATAATCTTGGATTTTATTTCATAAACATCCTGATTTTTATGAATACTCGGTTTTTAGAATTTTTCTTATACGGTATTTTGGTTCGCTGTTGATTTTATTCTTATACAAACGCCAAGTACTGTTTATCACTTTACACACGTTGTTTATTTGAGATTTATTTGTAGATAAATAGTACTGACGCAATTGGTACAAAATTAAATTTTTTGCAGGCGCAGAGTCCGGGATTCAGACTGTACTGATAACGAGTAAATTATTATTAGTTTTTTGTTTCCCACTAATTTTTGTACTATATTCTATTATTTTCAAAATCTTTTCCCTTCATTTCAAATCTCTTTCTTTCAAAATCAAATCCTAACTTTATTCTATACATCTCTCTTTTCAAACCCTACCATACACTTTCTTTCAAATCCTACTACCACTCAAATTTTCCTTTTTTGTACGGAATCACTTCATTCCCCAACGTCTCTATCCTTCTTTTCATTCTATAAATACCTCTCATTTTTTCCATAAATTCTCACATCAAATTTCAACTCATCTCTCAAATTTCTACCTCATATTTATTTTCTCTTCTTCCCCGGCAAAATGGCAAAGTGGATGGATACGTGTTTTCTTATGGTCATCACTGTCTTGGTGGTGATCATGTCCTTTTTCTGTCTGCACAGTCCTGAAAAATGCGGACCTGGGTTGTTTACACTCCCAATCATCTATATGCTGTTGTTTATAGCATGGGTTTTTAATCGTCATTTTTAAAGTTTGTCGTATCTTTTGCTTTCAAATAATGTACCGTTTATTTGTCGTACTATTCATTATATTATCTAATATTTGTACTGTCAGTATTAAATGTCGTACTATCTGTCGTACTGTAGTTTAATTATCCAGATAATATTTTGTGTGTTTTCTGCCAGTTAAATATTTATTTTTCTGTGCCTTAAATATTTTTCAAGGTTATTATCGGTAATTTTGTTCGCGTACAGTATATATTATTTATTTATTATGTCTGTGTTTTTCTAACAACTCATGTAAATAAATTTTCACCATTAACACAACAAAAAACAAAAAGAAAAAATTAACTTTAAACTGTTGAATTTTCACTTTAACTGTTACGTTAATACCCGAACAGCCAGTTGACCGTCAAACCCGCTGACAGCAAGATTCTCCGTGTTTTGTACCATCAATCAAATCAACCTTTTTGCATTTCAAAATTCCAAGATTTTTGTTCTAGAAGTCTTCTGATAATCACATGATCAGCAGAGACTCAGCACTGCACAAAAATCAGGTACGCTTAACTGTCTCCTACACAAACAGTCCCTAACTAGGGTTTTTGTTTTTTTCAGGAGAACAAGTTTTTTGAGACCTCAAATGGATTTCATGGATCTCCATATATCTCAAAGTACCACCATACAACTTTTCAAACTTCAATTTGCTCAGACGCACAGTCAGCAACTCAAACAGTCAACAGACGACCAGTTTGACCGAAAAGTCAACAGACAGTCAAAAATGAAATTTTTTGTCAACATCCATATTTTGTCAAAATATTCATCATTTGATCATTGGTTGATCATAATTCCTCAAGGAAAGATCAAAAATCAACAAAACCCTAAGTTTCAAAATTAGGGTTTTCTCCTAAAAAGTCAACTGAACTTTGACCGGCCATAACTCTCTCCTCGTTCATTCAAAAAATTCCAACCAAAGCTTGTTTTGAAGGAAATTAAATTATCTTTCAAATTCAATTGGTCCCATGGTCAGTGGATTCACCATTTAAAAATATAAGCTCAGACATTACAGGTCATTTTCAAAGTCAACAAAAAGTGGTTTTTTTGTCAAAGGCCATAACATCAAGATAACTTATCCAAATGAAAAAAAGTTTCCAAAGTGGCTTGTAGAGGACATCTTGAGGTTTCTAAAAAGTACAAGAACTCCTTCATATGATAAAAATTGAGGGATTTATGCCTTGTTGAAGTTGGCTATATTTTGGGAAAATACATGAAACCAACATTGATCAAAAATGTTTTTTTTCAAAAAGGGCCAAGTTTTCATGATCCAAACATGATTCTAATGTTGCTAAGGGCCTCCCACGACCAACCTAAGGCCCATAAATTTTTATTTCTTTTTTGGTTTAATTTTATTACATTTAAAGTTAAATTAAAAAAGAAATGGTGCAAGATAATGTTATGTTGCTTTGATATCAAGCTAAAGCCCTCAAAATTGATTCAACTCTGCCACAAAGAGATGGTATAGCAGGCCTAGAGCAAGAGGGTGAAGAAAATCAAGCCATGGTTGCTTGAATTCAAAGCTTTATATTATTAAAAAAGTCAAAAATTCAACAAAGCAATCAATGCTTCTTAGCTTCAATTTGCAGCACTTCCTTGCTCATAAATAGCTCAAGACACTTCAGCAAAAAGAGACACGAAATCATTCCCAAAAAAAATAGCCACAAACATCAAAAAACTCACAAATATCTAAACACTTGTAATTTTTGTTTCCTTTGTAAAAGCTATTATCAATCAAAACAGATCTTTTCAATCATCTTCTGAGATCATATAGAGTAAGCATGAACCCTTAATATGGTCCCATGAGAGTCATAACACGTGCATAGTGTTTTCCATAAACATACATGTATAGCTTTCATTTTCTATATTAATGTTTGTGTCAACATAATATGATCACTCTAATTCGTTTTTGACACCATTTAGAGGAGATTGAACGTGCTATATGGAAGCCATAAGCCCTGAACCATGGTGTGCCATATTTGAAGCTCAAAGCTTCAATCTTTTCGTTTTCATATTTAACATGCTCAAATGAAGAAACTAACCCCATATTCATGTTCAGGAGGAAATTTTAAGTGGATCTGGGCTGGTTTTGTTTTTTGTTGATTCCATTTTTGCAGGTTATAAGTTCATGCAAATTATGGCGTTTCTGCGAAGCAAATAACGACGGTTTTAACCGCCATAATTTGCATGAAGAAAAAAGCTGCATGGGACGAAGGAAGAAGACGACCACGCGTCCAAGCGTGGTTCGCTGGTCAGACTTGGTCTCTCTCTCCGCTCGCGTGGCATGGTTTGGCTGGCTGGTCAACATTTCAACTCACTTTCTCTCAATTATCATTGGTCCATGCAGGATATGGTGGGCCCAGTCTGACTTTGGTCACCACACAAATCCAATGATTCTCTCTTTCCAAGACTATCATGTGACCTACAATCCGAGCCACTGGATTAATCTAACAACACATCCAACGCGCCAAAACACACAACCACACCATGCTCCCTCAGAATAGCACCACACCAGATTACATATATTAAATATTTTCTATTTTGTTTTATTTTATTTGAAAAATTAATTTAAAATAATTTCAAAAATCAAAAAAATATAATAAAAATATTTTTAGGTTGATAAAATATTGTTTTAATTTTTGACATAAAAATATTTTATTTTTCTTAGTAATTAAAATATTTTGTTTAATTAATCAATATATCTTCAAATATTTCATTTTAAATATTTTTAAACCATCAAAAAATCAGAAAAAAATATTTTCTTTTTATTAAATTAAGTTTATATATTGTAAGCTAATTTTGTACATATTTAGAATATTTTTCTCTTCAAGTTTAATATATATGTATAATTATTTGCATAATTATATGTTAATTAACTTAACAATTTTCAAAACAACTTCAAAAAATCCTAAAAAATTAGTTTTACTTTAAAATTAATTAACAAGCAATATGAACATATTTTAGACTTAATTTTAAGGTTTAAATATTATTTCTACCTTTTCTCATTTCAATTAAATTAATTATGCATTAATTCTAATTAAAATCAACCATACAAAAAATCCAAAAATATTTCTTTTATCTTATTGCAATTTAAATTCCTAGATAAAGTGTATAGGTTGTCAAAATCATGTAAATAGCGTAGTTTACATTTCCCGCACAATCGATGTAATAGAGTAGATTTACTTTCCGCATTTTACATTCCCGCACTTTAAATTTCTGTACATATAAAACTGCGTGTAAGTCAAAGATAATAACTGAAGCGTTAGGTCACTAACTTCAAAGATAAAAATATCAGAATAAAAGCACAATCGCACTTGCACCTCTTAGGGTAATCCCTCTGTTACTCTTTTCCAAAATCAAAATTCTACTGTTTCAAATACAAATTCAAACTTTTGTTTACATCCGGTAAAAGGAGAATTTTCTAAAAGAAATAGGAAAGGACCTTATAAACTTAGGGTAGATCTCCTAATTGCTTTCTCAAATCAAAACAAACAAATGTCTCATATATCATTGTTTTTCAAAATAAAACTTTCAAAAAAGACAATACTTGGTATATATCCAAACAAGGATCATTACGAAGTTAAAGCTCTTTTTTCAAAACATCTTTCGAAAGATAAAACACTTTGTATACATCCGCACAAGGATCATTACAAAGCCAATTTACAAAGGTATTTTAAAACCACATACAAGCATTTCAAGACAAGACAAATGATTCAAAACAAGTGAGCTAAGCAATTAAGAGCCCATGGATAACCATGGATACAAAGGGGTGCTAATACCTTCCCTTTGTATAACCTACCCCCTTACCCAAAATCTCTTAAAGGTCTTTTTCTGTTTCTTTTATAAACCTTTCCTTAATTGGATAAAATAAAAGTCGATGGCGACTCTCTGATTTTCAAAACTCAAAAACAAAAGAAGAGTCAGTTCGTATCTCCCACGAGATAGGAAAAAACCGAGTGCTTACACACGCCTTTAATCTCCCTCTCATTCTCTTTGCTTTGCATATACCGGATTCAACGGGGTCGATCTCGAAGGGGTTTAGGGTTCTAAGGATGAACCCTAATCCTTTTTGGGTCAAATAGCTTTATGTGAGGGTGATGTTCGCGGATAGAGTTTCTCAATTCTTCTTCTTTCGTCCTCTTCTATAGATTTTAGTTTCGATTTATATAGTATTTTTTAGGTTAAACAAATTAGGAAGTAGATTATTGTTGTTAATTGATTCGATTGAGTTTTAATATTAGAATTTGATTTGTTGTTTGATTTAGGGAAGGTTAGATTTAAGGTTTTTATTGTATTGATTCATATTTGATTGTAAGTTAATTTAATTCGATTTGTGTAATAACCTTGTGGATTAATGCATATTCTTTCCTTTTAATGAATTTCGATCTGATTTTGTTTATGGGTTTGGGCTGAAACTTGAAGAACTAGGGTTTGAGGTTGATGGAGATGGTGGTTCAGGCGCCGGTCTGAGGAAGGAGGTGAACAGGGTAAAAAAAACCTTAGTTGACTTTGGTCAACATCACCAAAAACAATATTAAGAAAAGATAATTTTATGAAACTAGTAATTTTATAAATTTTGTTTAATAATATTAATAAAAATGATTAATGACAATATTATACTAATAATTGGTATAAAACGCATGTTTTAATAATCATTACTAGTTTTTATAAAATGGTACTTTATGAATTAATAATAACAAAGTTAATCTAATCAATAATATAAATTACTCAATATACTGATAAAAATAAAGGTAAAATATTATAGACATAGTTTGTATATACGAGAGAAAAAGTTAATAATAGAAACATTATTTAGTAAATGATTAAGATAAAAACGAAAATATATTAGAGTTTGGTAAGAATTATGTAAATTAAAAACCAAATAGATGGGCCTAAGTTGTTAATTAGGCCCAGATGATTTTCTACAAGAGAAAGTACACCCCCATCTTTAATTAAATGGTTTCAAGGAATGGGCTTAACAATCGAGATGTTAAGCCCACTAGTTTGACATATACTCCTTTAGAAATAAAACCCATGTAACTGCAACATGCTCTAAAAAGATAGGGCAAATTTTGGGGTATGACACCTGAACATCAATCCATATAGCGTCTTTTATCCCCTCATCTATGTCTTTCCACTCATCTTTCAAAATAGAACATCTCTGCCGAGAAAGAGATGCTTAATAGTCCTAAAATTTGCAGCATTTTAACCAACACCAATACATTCATAGGTTCTTGGATCAAACTCGACCTTTATCTTTTCACCCGTTTGATGAACTTTGTTAATTTGTGTCATCAAAGTTGGACCTCTAACTCTTATTTTATTAGGTTTACTAGATGAAGAAGGGTTGTCGGTTGAATCAGCCATGTATCTGTTTAAACAAAATAGAAATAATTAGAAATCAAATTAAGCACAATATAAAACCAATTAGACATAAAATTCAGCACAAAATAAAAACAATTAGAAATCAAAGTAATGTCGAATTAACTTATAAAAATCTCCTTACTAGTTCTCTCATATCCCTTCCTTATGATCTATGCAAATAGCATGCACACCATCCTCTACATTTTCTTCAATGAAGGTAGGCACATTTGTTCAGAAAGGAGGAGTTTCGAAAATATCAAGATTTCCATCTTGATTTTCATCACTATCATGCACCTTTCCTTGTATAACCACTGACCACCTTTTATTTGAAGGATTTGTGACATAAAACACTTGTTTTGCTTGAGATGCCATTATGAAAGGTTCGTTCGCATAAGCTAACTTGCTAAGATCAACAAGTGTAACTTCAAATTCATCGACTCTTACACCACTATTGATATCAATACATTTGCATTTAAATACAGGAAATTTAAACACAACATAATCCACTTCCCAAATCTCTTCAATCATCTCAAAGTAGGGTGTATATGCCATAACCGGGTTTTATCTTTAATACTAGAGAAGTGCATGGACTTGGCCACAATCATAACCCCAATATTTTGCGTGGTACTACGGTCATCCTTTAACTTTGTATAAAAGGAAGTTTTATTAATATCATATACATTCCAATTTATTATGTTACATTTTGGCTCATAGGACAACCACTTAATTGTTTTTGAAGCACTATCATCATTAGCAATTTTTTCTTTAAACCACTCAGAGAAACTCTTATTATTCTCTTTTAACAACCCTTTTTCATTCATCTTAGGGTACTTTTTCTTTATGATGTTTTTGTGAGCAGATAAGTAGGGTTGAACTTCATTTGTGTTATTCGACATATACAAATGCGCTTGAACAACCACATAAATAATTAAGCTCTTGAAATTTGAACCTTGTGTACCCACACCCTCACATCTTCCATCACGACGACACTTGGGAACCCCTACAGCATCCACTTCTGACAAATAGTTAGAAAAAAACATAATTGCTTCTTTTGCAATGCACCTCTCAATAATCAATACTTCTGGACGGTGTGGGTTTTTGGTATACCCTTTTAGGATCTTTATGTATCGCTCTATTGGATACATCCACCATAAAAAAAATGGACCACATAATCTAATCTCCCTTACTAGATGAACAATCAAGTGAACCATAATGTCAAAATATGAAGGAGGAAACTTCCTCTCTAATTGGCACAAGATAAATGCAGCCTCATTTTCCAAATCGTCTAACTTTAATGGATCAATGAATTTGCAACAAATTGCATTGAAAAATAAGCACAACCTAGTTATAGTCTTCCTAACATTATTATGCAATTTCCCACGAATAGCCACTGGTAGTAGTTGTTGCATTAAGACATGACAATCATGAGATTTTAAGCCAACTAATTTGAGATATTTAACTGATACAAGCCTCTTGACATTTGATGAGTAACCATGTGGCACTTTGATACTTTGTAAACACTCACAAAAACTTGTTTTCTCTTTTTTAAACAAAGTGTAGCAGGCAGGAGACAAGTACGTCTTGTTACCTATATATCGTGGAGTTAACTCTTCTCGTATACCCATCACGCCCAAATCTAGACGAGCATTAATACCATCTTTTGTCTTGCCTTGAATGTTGAGAAGTGTTCCGATTACGCTATCACATAAATTTTTCTCCACGTGCATCACATCAATACAATGTCTTACCTCAAGACTAGACCAGTATGGAAGATCGAAGAAAACCGACATCTTTTTCCATATATTTTTCACAATAGATCCCTTTTGGTACTTTCCAAAGACAACATTAATGCCCTATTGTCGTTGATAAACTTCCTCTCTTGTTAAGGGCTTTGGAGCAACACCATGCTCTTGTTCCCCATTGAAAGCTTTCCGTAATCTATGATATGGATGATAACGATTTAGAAATTTTCGATGCCCAAGATAAACAGTCTTCTTTCCTTTTTCAAGATGATGTTAACATGTGTCTTTTTCACATCTAGGACACGCTTTATGCCCTTTAACTTTATACCCAGACAAATTGCCATATGCTAGAAAATCGTTGATGGTGCAAAACAACATGGCACGCATATTGAACTGTTCACCATAATATGCATCAAAAACATCAACCCTTTCCTCCCACAACACTCTTAAATCATCAAGCAGTGGACTTAGATAAACGTCTATGTCATTCTGTGTTGTTTTGGACCCGAAATCATCATCGATAACATAATATATTTACGCTTCATGCACAACCTAAGAGATAGGTTGTAAATCATCATAAGAACATGCTAAAAAGAACGGTTACTATTTAGATTACCAAACGGATTCATTCCATCAGTAGAAAGTCCAAGTCTAAGGTTTATCGACTCTTTGCCACAATTTGGAAACAAAGAATCTATTTTCTTCCATTACAAAGAATCAGCTACATGGAGAATTTGCCCATCATATTTTCTTTCTTATGTATGCCATCTAAGATTCTTGTGTCATCTGCATTAGTGAATAATCTCTTGAACTTTGAAATTATCGGTAGGTACCATACCATTTTCGCGGGAGGACCCTTTTTGACCTCCTCATCATCATTAGATTCACCATCTTTCTTTTTGTATTGTGACGCCTTGAACTTCGGATAATGATTATAGTTTACATACTCTTTTATGTATAATATGCAATCATTAGGGAATGCATGTATCTTTTCATACTCCAAACCCATCAAACACAATATTTTCTTCGCCTTGTAATAACGACTTGGTAGTACGTTACCTTCTGGAAGCATTTGTGTCAACAATTCAAGCAATTCGGTAAAACTTTTGTCAGTCCACCCGTTATTTGCCTTCAAATTAAACAATTTTAACACGGATCACAAACGTGTAAAATTTTTGCATCCCGAATATAGAGGTTTATCCTTGTCATTGTATAAAATATCATACGCATGTGCCCTCTTAAACGAACCTTGTCCAATATCACGCATCATGTCTTCCAGACGATCATCCATTTCTACACTAACATTATCTCTTTGGGACACATTTGACTTTACTACTACTTCACCATGCCATATCCACTGTGTATAGCTTTGAGAAATCCTTAAACAAATTAAATGATCCATGATTTCTTTCTTACTAAGTTTTGGTTCTTGATTTGCACAACGAACACATGGACATAGAAAAAGTGCAGGAAGATTTTTTTCAGCATTACTTTCAGCAAACTGTAGAAATTCCATCACTTTGTGTTCGTACTCAGTACTTAATCGATTAGCTCTCATCCAACTATGGTCCATACCTATGTTCGCAAAGATGCCGAGATCGCGAGTTGTGCTGCTTCGCGGAGATGCCGAATTTGAACCAAATTTACATTGTTAGTTAAAATGTATTAAATTCTAAGAAAAATAGAATCAAATTTCAATGGCTAGACTATGTACCAACTACAACTAAGCCACAAAGTTTGATGCAATCTTTTGATGTTATTTTGTATAACTTGTTGATATAACAATTTAATGTCATTTTGTCTAAGTTTCATGTAATTTTGTATAACTTAATGTTGTAATAATTTGATGTCATTTTGTCTAAGTTTTATGTAATTTTTTAGGTGACATGTTGCAGTAACATTGCCCTATATTTTAATGTCATTTTGTCTAAGCATATTTTGTCAATATAACACAAAATCAATCCAAATAGAATTAGACACTTTATAATATATAAATGAGTCTATGTCCACTTTCTCTATGTAACACCGATTTTTTATCAAAAAGTTGCAGACTGATTTTGCTGTGACAAAATTTTAGTAACATAATGAGTCTATGCATATTGGTTTTGTAATAAGATTCAAACTGGTTTTGCAATAACATAATTTTTAGCAACACAAAATTCCAACATACTGAGTCTATGCAGATTGGTTTTGTATCAATATAACATAATTTCACACGACAAATTTTGCTCACAAATATCCTAGACCATAAAATGATGAACAAATTCAAGTTGGGAACAAACAAGTAGCAGACTAGAGCAATGACAGAGAGCATCAAATTCATATTGTGAAAGAAAGAGTTACCAGTGACAGAGTGCAAGGTTGAGCAGCAGTGACAAGGAGGAAGGTTGAGCGGCGGTGAAGTGAGGTGTTGCTGTGGAAAAAGGTGGTTGTGAAGGCCATTCGTGAGAGTCACGGTGAGATAGCAGTGGTGGTGAGTGTTGCGGATGACCGTTCGCGACGGTGAGGAAAGTTGACGGTGGGTACAATCGCGGATGAGGCCGTTCGTGACGGTTGTGAGGAAGGTACGAAGAAGAAGTCGCTGCAGCAGAAAAGAAGGGGTGGGAATGAAATTAACTTATGGAAAATAATATTAGGGTTTTGTGGAAATAGGATATTTTTTACCTCGGTTTGGCCTGAAGCCCGATGTAATTTTAACAAGCTTTTACTTCGGTTGGCCAAATAAACCGATGTATGGCCATGTTATATAACATTTACATCGGTTGGGAAAATAAACCGATGTAATAACCTTTTATAACAACAATCCATTTATTTACCAAACTACCATCGTTTTTTATTTTTTTAAATCATTGGACTTCTTACTTCGGTTGAGAAATTGGTCCGATGTAATGGCCCTTTATAACAAAAATCTTTTTATTTATCAAACTGTCGCCGTTTTATAATTTTTCCTAAATCAAATATTTTTCATATCATTGGAAATAAATGCCTGATGTAAAATCATTTTACAAATATTTTTTACATCATATATTTTTATACCTGATGTAAAGTCTTTTTTCTCAAATGTAAAATAAAGGTTTTATTTTTTTTAAATGACAGAATTTGCAGTTAGACTAGAATTAACGTGTGGTTTGAAAACTATGATAAATTATCGTCACTTTTGTACAAAAGAATTTGGACACCAATAATAACACTACGTCCAGAATCATTCACACTACCATAGTAGTACACTTAGCATGATTGCATGGTCTTGTAATTATGCACAGCGTGATGCCATATGATTGAAATTATTTGCTGCGAAATTTGACTTGTGCATGCAGAGCACGACAATATTTGAAGGAGTATTATTCTTATGCATGCGTAACCAGCTTTGATAAAATCATGAGTTAATTTTAGGCAATTTAATATTTAAATTAGAAGTAAATTTAATTTAATTGGACTTTTACTATTTAGTTGGGCTTTTTAACCTTTGAGTCAATTACTATATTATACATTATTACATCTATATATGTACTTAAATTGAGAGATTTAGAATTATCAAGAATCAAATGAAAAATTTATTTTATTTCTTTTATTTAATTGTCATTTTAATGTTCTTTTCCTTTTAGTTTAGGAACCCTAGTTTCATAGTTTGATAGGAAAATCTTCCTATCAATTGGTGTTTTGATTTTCGATCTCTTGCCTCAATTGTTCTAAATCGATATTGTGAATGATTAATATTCAAATTTTCAAAGATTCTGTGCACGAAGAAATACTTCAAAGATTCTATTATACTTCAAAGATTATGGTGGCTTCATCTTCACCCAAAGTCATGCTGGGACACATTTACCATATCATTTTTGTGGCATTTCAAACCAGAATGACAAACCCTTTTGCCGATGATTGATGAGGAAATGGAACCAACTTATGAATCAATCGAGAACATAGATCCAATACATGTTGAGGAGGATAGAGAAGGAGCATCAGATCTGTGCATAAAATATCTTAAAGGTGACATCTTAGATCGAATTTCAGCTACGAAAGAAACAAAAAAGGAAACGGAAGATATCGAAGAAGCTTATGAATTGTTGAAATTCATTTCTACCCTTCACACATCTTAAAGAGGAAGAACATTCACTTTCCTTCTCATGAGATGTCTTCAGATCTTGTCACTAAATTGTCTTTAATATATGGCTTAAATATTAACTAAAATTTTACATCTAGTCATTACCGCCACAAGACAATTCACTCTTAATTGAGTTAGGGAACAAAATTCAAAAAGAAAAAGAAAACATTATAACGTAAAAAAACTATTTATAATCATTACTACAAATATTATATTTCATGAAGTGAGATATTGGATCAAACTCTAATATAGTCGAAAAGTGCTTCTTGTTCAACAGAGAATAACCATGAGGTTGAAGCTTGCTCGCGTGCTGTTGTCGAAGTAGTGCGTGTTGTAGTCAAAGTTTTTCTATTATGTATTTGTCGATATTGCTAGGTTTGTTAGTATGTTGAATTGGCCCTTTTTGTTATGCCTAATTCTTAAAATTAGCTTGTACCATAAGTTAGCTTGTAATCGGTACTTGTGAAAAAGTCCATTAGTTTAGTATGTTAGGTTTATTATAAATAGCATATTAATATCTCATCTTTGCACACTGCAAATCTTAATTAGGGTAAGAGAGGTTATTTTTTAGTCCGTAACACATGTACTAGTTTAGGATTTAGAATGGAATTTTAAATAATTTATTTTAAATTAGCAGTATACTTTGTGATAGTTTATTATTAAGCGATAATTTTAGGATTCAAAATCAAAAGTGTGGATTTTATAGGGACCAGTCTTTAAAAAAAAACTTTTTGAGAGATTACAAACAAAGTTTAAGATACTTAGGATGAAGATAAACATATTTAACCTTTAAAAAAAAAAAACTTGATCGCTTTATTTGACAAACATGCATTTTGGTTTATTGCTTTTAATTTTTTATGTATTTTAATGTTTTGTATTATGGTCTCATTAATATATAAGGACCATTCTATTTTCAGATTTTTTTTGATGGTGTCGAAGTGTTTAACACGTCACTAAATTCTCTTTAATATATGGCTTATATATTAATAAATTTTTTACATCTAGTCATTACCGCCTCAAGACAATTCACCCTTAATTGAGTTGGGGAACAAAATTCAAAAAGAAAAAGAAAACATTATAATGTAAAAAAACTATTTAAAATCAATACTACAAATAATATATTTCATGAAGTTAGATATTGGATCGAACTCTAATATAGTCGAAGAGTGCTTCTTGTTCAACAGAGAATAAGCACGAGGTCGAAGCTTGTTCGCGTGTTGTTGTCGAAGTAGTGTGTTATAGTCGAAGTTTTTCTATTATGCATTAGTCGATATTGCTAGGTTTGTTAATATGTTGAATTGGACCTTTTTGTTAAGCCTAATTCTTTAAACTAGCTTGTACCCTAAGTTAGCTTCTAATGGGTATTTGTGAAAAAGTCCATTAGTTTAGTATGTTAGATTTATTATAAATAGCATATTAATATCTCATCTTTGCACATTGCAAATCTTAATTAGGGTAAGAGAGGTTATTTTTTTATTCTGTAACACATGTACTAGTTTAGGATTCACAATGGAATTTCTAATAGTTTATTTTAAATTAGCAATATAATTTGTGATAATTTATTATCAAGCGATAATTTTTGGATTCAAAATCAAAAGTGTGGATGCAAAATTTTATAGGGACTATTCTTTAAAAAAAAAATTGTTGAGAGATTACAAACGAAGTTTAAGATACTTAAGATGATGATAAACATATTTAACCTTTAAAGAAAATAAAACTTGACCGCTTTACTTGACAAACATGCATTTTGGTCTATTGCTTTTAATTTTTTTTAACGTATTTTAATGTTTTAGGTATTATGGTCTCATCAATATATAAGGACCATTCTATTTTCAGATTTATTTTGATGGTGTGAAAGTTTTTAACACGTCACTAAGTTGTCTTTAATATATGAGTTAAATATTAATTAAAATTTTACATCTAGTGATTACCGCCACAAGACAATTCACCCTTAATTGAGTTGGGGAAGAAAATTCAAAAAGAAAAAGAAAACATTATAACGTAAAAAAAACTATTTAAAATCACTACTACAAATAATATATTTCATGAAGTGAGATATTGGATCGAACTCTAATATAGTTGAAGAATGTTTCTTCTTCAACAGAGAATATGTTAGAACATGAAATGTTCTGATCATGTTTTTCTTGTTTTGATGATAACATTATAAATGAATTTTGTATAAGACAATGTGATACTCTAATAAGTTACGTTTTCCATTTCAGGAAAAGTATAAAAGAGTATGCAAATTCTTATCCTTCAGTTGTTCTGACCCAGATGTTCTGGATGACTACATCAGAACATGGTCTTGAAGTTGTCAGAACATGGCTATTAGAAGCAAACTCTGAAGCTCTAAAAGAATCACGCTCAAAGGAACTTCCATAGTCTGAAGCGCTGAAGTTCTAAATTGCACCAAAAGCTGGAAACTCTGATTGAACAAAGAAAATCACAAAGTCTGATTCTGGAAGAAAGCAAATGATGAAAAGCTACATAGACTAGTCTGTCTATCTGACAAAAGGAACGTTAGAAGCATGGAAACAAAAGGCAAAGTCAGAAACAACAGTCGAAGCAAGGCTCGAGGTAGTTGACAAAAGCATGTAACATTAAATGCAGTTTGTACTGTACATGCAAAGCATTAAATGCATAACTGTTCAACAGTCACATTCTCAACACCTATAAAAAGACATGTTCTGCCCCAAGAAATGGTTACAACGTTGCACACAGTTTACAAGACATAACATTCTTTCATAACAAACAATCTTCATCTTCAAGCTCACATACTTTTGAATCTTTAGTGAGTTATAAATCATAAGCTTAAGATAAAAATCACTTAGTGATTACAGCTTTTTAGAAGCATTAATATCTTTGTATTCTTTGATTATATCTTTGTAAAAAGAATTTTCCTTGAGTGATCAAGTTGTGATATGTAGACTCAAGAAGACTTAGAGGTTGATCGAAGCGGAGAATCATTGTAATCAATTTTTGATTAATGGATTAAATCCTCAATGGAGGTAAATCACATGTGAGGGTGGACTGGAGGTAGTTTGAGTTCAAACGAACCAGGATAAAAATAATTGTGTTCATTATTTAATTTTCCAAAAGGAAACAACCCTTATTCAATCCCCCCCCCTTTCTAAGTGTTTTTCACTCCTTCAATTGGCATCAGAGCGCCTTGGTTCTAGGTGCAAATACTTAACAGTTTTAGACAAAAGATTCAGGAGAAAAACACGCAAATGGCAACTCCAGTACCACCACCCACTACTGAACAAAACAACAATGGTAGCAATAGCTTCAATGGATTCAACAGACCACCAGTCTTTGATGGTGAAAATTTTGTATATTGGAAAGATAGGCTAGAGAGCTACTTTCTATGTCAAGATGGTGACCTATGGGACTTGGTGTTGGATGGTTACAAACATCCAGGAACTGGTAGAGTCAAAATCAGCGGGCAAGCTATGAGTGATTCACAAAAGGAAAATTTCAAAAATCATCATAAAGCAAGAACCATATTGTTAAATGCTATATCTCATGCTGAGTATGAAAAGATAACTAACAGGGAAACAACTCATGATATATTTGAACCTTTGAAAATGACTCATGAAGGGAATGCTCAAGTCAAGGAGACCAAAGCTATGGCTCTCATCCAAAAATATGAGGCTCTCAAGATGAAAGATGATGAAAATATTGAAGCAATGTTTTCTAGATTCCAGACTCTGACAACTGGACTGAGAGTTCTAGACAAAGGCTACACCAAAGCTGACCATGTCAAGAAGATAATCAGAAGTTTTCCCAGAAGATGAGGACCAATGGTTACCGCTTTCAAGATAGTTAAGAATCTGAACAAAGTATCCCTTGAAGAGATCATAAGTGATCTAAGAAGTCATGAAATTGAACTTGATGCAAATGAACCTCAAAGGAAAGGTAAATCTATTGCTTTAAAATCTAACAATAAAAATTGTACTAACGCTTTTCAGGCTAAATAAGAAAGATCTGACGACTCAGAGTCTGAAGAAGAAGATGAATCATCCCTTCTTTCAAGAAGAGTAAATCAACTCTGGAAAAACAAGCAAAGAAGATTTAAAAACTTCAAGAAAGCTAAAAAGGGAGAATCTTCTAGACACAGAAGATCTGAAAAGAAAAGCATAGTATGTTATGAATGCAAAGAACTAGGACACTTCAAGAATGAATGTCCTAAGCTTCAAAGAGAAAATCCCAGAAAAAGGTTTGAGAAAAAGAAAGGTGTGATGGCTACTTGGGATGACTCTGATTCCTTTGATCAAGAGTCTAACTCTGAAGATTAGCAAGCAAATATAGCATTCATGGCAACTGTAGATGGTGATGTAGAATCTGCCTCTGACTCAAATTCTGAAGAGGTATTTTCTGAACTAACTATAGAAGATCTTGTTTCTAGTCTCTCAGAACTTCTTGAAGTTAAAAGTAAACTTAGTTTAAAATACAAAAGTCTCAAAAAGGCTTTTACATATGAAACTAAGAAACTTGAAATAGAAAACACTAGACTCAAAGAAAAAGTTTTAAAACTAACAAAAAATGTTGAAAGTCTAAAAACATCCTCTAGTCCAAATACTTCTATTCCAAGCACTAACAATATTCTTACAGAATATGATTTGAGTTTCAGGAAGTTTCTATCTAGAAGTATAGGTAGAAGCCAGATGGCCTCTATGATATATGGTGTAGGTGGAAATAATAGAACAGGTATAGGATATGAGGGAAATGTTCCACATAAACTGGAACCTGTTGACAAGATGATTATTGAATACAAACCTCTGTATAAACAATTTCAGTATGGACACTCACATGATATTAAATACACATCACATCCTAGAAATTTCCATGTCACACACACCAGGAAGTATTCTGTTGCACATTCTGATAATTCTTATGCTAAATCTCAGTTCAATCAGAACGTGAGTAAAACTAACCCTAAAGGACCCAAGAAAATATGGGTACCTACGGATAAAATAATTCATGTTGTAGATCTACTTAATAGCACAAAGGACAAACACGTCATTGTACCTGGACTCTGGGTGCTCACGACACATGACGGGAAAAAGGTCTATGTTCGAAAGTCTGGAAGTTAGATCTGGAGGAGATGTAAAGTTTGGAGGGAACCAGAAGGGCAAGATCATAGGCTCTGGAACCATTGGTATTGGTAACTCTCCCTCTATAACTAATGTTCTGCTAGGTGATGGATTAGATCATAATTTATTGTCCATAAGTCAATCAAGTGACAATGGTTATGACATAATCTTTAATCAAAAATCTTGTAGAGCTGTTAGTCAAAAGGATGGCTCAATCCTATTTATAGGAAAAAGAAAGAACAACATTTATAAGATTGATCTTTTAGATCTTAAAAACCAACAGGTTACTTGCCTTCTTTCTATTAACGAAGAGCAGTGGGTCTGGCATAGAAGATTAGGTCATGTTAGCATGAGAAAATTTTCTCAGATTAACAAGCTCAATCTGGTCAGAGGTATCCCTAATCTGAAATATAAATCAAATGCTCTTTGTGAAGCATGTCAGAAAGGGAAGTTTTCAAAATCTGCTTTTAAATCTAAAAATGTTGTTTCTTCTTCAAGGCCTTTAGAACTTCTACATATTGATCTGTTTGGTCCCGTCAAAACATCATCAATCAGAGGCAAAAAAATATGGATTGGTCATTGTAGATGATTACAGTAGATGGACATGGGTAAAGTTCTTAAAACACAAGGATGAGTCACATTCTGTGTTCTTTGATTTCTGCAAACAGATTCAATATGAGAAAGAGTGTAAAATCATAAAAGTCAGAAGTGATCATGTTGGCGAATTTGAGAACAGATTCTTTGAAATTTATTTCAAGGAAAATGGTATTGCCTATGATTTCTCTTGTCCTAGAACTCAACAACAAAATGGAGTTGAAGAACGAAAGAAAATAACTCTTCAAGAAATGGCCAGAACCATGATCATTGAGACTAATATGGCTAAAAAATTTTGGGCAGAAACAATTAACACAGCATGTTATATTCAAAATAGATTCTCTATAAGACCTATTCTGAATAAGACTCCTTCTGAATTGTTGAAGAACAGAAAATCCAACATTTCTTATTTCCTTCCTTTTGGATGTATTTGCTATATTCTGAATACTAAGGATCATCTGAACAAGTTTGATTCCAAAGCTCATAAGTGTTTTCTTCCTGGATATTCTAAACGCTCTAAGGGCTACAGAGTATACAATACTGAAACTCTGATAGTTAAGGAATCAATCAATGTTAGATTTGATGATAAGCTTGGCATTCAAAAGCAAAAGCAGAATGAGAATTTTGTAGATATACACATCTCTGATCCAGATCATGAAGAGCCCAAAGGAAAGGATGATTCAAAAGATCAAGTTGTTGCTTCTTTAGAGAATCTCAGAATATCTGAAGAACCAATAGTCAGAAGATCTTCAAGAATTAACTCAGCTCATCCAGAAGATGTTATTATTGGAAAGAAAGATGATCCCATCATAACAAGATCATTTCTAAAGAACAACGCAGAGTCTCTATTTGGATTAGTGTCTTTGATTGAGCCAACATTTGTTGATGAAGCTCTGGAAGATGCTGATTGGATTATTGCAATGCAAGAAGAGTTAAATCAGTTTACAAGAAATGATGTGTGGGATCTGGTTCTAAGACCTAAAGGATTTAATATTATGGAACAAAGTGGGTTTTCAGAAACAAGCTAAATGAAAAAGGTGAAGTAATCAGAAATAAGGTCAGACTGGTTGCTCAAGGTTATAGTCAACAAAAAGGTATTGATTATAATAAAACTTTTGCACCAGTTGCAAAGTTAGAGTCTATAATATTATTAATTTCATTTGCCACTCAAAATAACATCACTCTTTATCAGATGGATGTTAAGAGTGCATTTTTAAATGGTTACATAGATGAAGAAGTTTATGTTCACCAACCTCCTGGTTTTGAAGACTCCAAGTCTCCAGAACATGTGTTCAAACTTAAGAAATCATTATATGGTCTGAAGCAAGCTCCCAGAGCTTGGTATGAAAGATTAAGTTCTTTCCTTCTAGACAATGGTTTCACAAGAGGAAAAGTAGACACAACTCTCTTCTGTAAATCATTTAAAAAGGATATTTTAATTTGTCAAATTTATGTTGATGATATTATATTTGGAATATCTAATGCCTCTCTTGGAAAGAATTTTGCTAAGTCTATGCGGGAAAATTTTGAAATGAGCATGATGGGAGAGCTAAAATACTTTCTAGGCATTCAGATAAATCAAACCTCTGAAGGGACTTACATACATCAGACAAAGTATGTCAAGGAACTTCTAAAGAAGTTTGAATTATCAGATTGTAAGGAAGCAAAAACTCCAATGCATCCAACATGCATTTTAGGTAAGGATGAGGTAGGTAAGAAGGTAGATCAGAAGATCTACAGAGGTATGATAGGATCTTTTCTCTATCTGACTGCTTCTAGGCCTGACATCTTATTTAGTGTGTGTTTGTGTGCTAGATTCCAATAAGATCCTAGAGAATCTCACTTAACTGTTGTTAAGAGAATTCTTAGGTATCTGAAAGGTACTACTAACGTTAGTTTGTCTTACAGAAGATCTGAAAAATACAACTTAGTAGGATATTGTGATACTGATTACGCTGGAGATAGAGTTGAAAGGAAAAGTACTTCTGGAAGCTATCTGTTTCTAGGAAGAAATCTAATCTCCTAGTACAACAAGAAACAAGCCACAATTTCATTGTCTACAACTGAAGCAAAATATGTAGCTAATGCTAGAAGTAGCACACAGATGTATGAGAGTAACATTCCTATATTCTGTGATAATACTTCTGCTATTTGTCTTTCTAAAAATCCTATTCTGCATTCTAAAGCTAAACACATAGAGATTAAGCATCATTTTATTAGGGACTATATTCAGAAGGGAGTTCTTTCTTTTTGTAGATACAGATCATCAATGGGCTGATATCTTTATAAAACCCCTTGCTGAAGATAGGTTTAAGTTCATTCTGAAGAATATCAGTATGGATTTATGCCCAGAATGATGTTTTGTGAAGATATGATATGTTTTGTAGTCTGAAGAATATGTTTATTATTTATCTATTTTATTTATCAGATGTTCTGATTGTGTTTGTTTATAAGGACACTCTGAAATTGTTATCACTAACGTTTCATGTGCCTAGTTTGACTCAGAACTTCTGTTAAAGCAAAATAGCTGTCACCAGTTACCCCAAGATGATGACCACATGTTCATTTAATCTGAAGGGTCAAGCATGCTTGCAGTTGATGAGACGCCTCCCTAGGTAACTGTGTAAAATATTTTCTAATCTCACGTTTCCCCCATTTATGTCTTTCATCATTAATGAAATTGATTCTTTTGTTGTAACTGTTCATTCTCCTTCTATAACCATCTCTCATTCATAGCTGCATTTCATTTTCATTTTGAAATCCGTCCGTTTATATTTGCATTTCAATTTCATTTTCCCTCTTTTTCATTCTCTTTTCATTTATGCATTTTGCTTCTCTCTTTCGTCTCTACCAAAACCCTAAACCTAAAAGAGATCTCTGTTCATCAATGGCTTCTTCTTCATCTAAACCAACTTTTTCTCAGCAAGAACAACAGTAACCACCAATGTTCACGCCACCTATAAGAACACGTCTCATCCCCACTGCAGAACTGGAAGTTCTGAGTGAACTTATGGTCGATTTTGACAATCTCAGGGAACATAACTTCAATTTGAAAGCAAATATGACTTTTCAAGGTTGGGAATCATTATTTGATCGTCTCATTGGGCCTGTTTACCCAGATTTGGTGAAGGAATTCCGGATTCATGCAACCCTTACCCCTAAAGCTATCATCTCCTTCGTTCTTGGTCAAGAAATTTCCATTACTAAAAACCTAATAAAGAGGTTACTCAATCTTGGAGTTTTGAGTGGAGTTGCTGGAGCAGTTACAGGCAGAACTGACTAGGATGCAGTCTATTCTGAAATCTTTACTTCTTGAGAAGGATCAACCAACACCAAGGATCTGAAGCCCCCCTACAGAATCTGGCCTAAGATTCTTCTGGGGTGTATTCATCACAGGAAAGCTACAATTTCCCCCACCTACATCAACCAGGATCAACAGTACCTTATGTACTGCATAGGCAAGGGCCAGAGGATTGATCTACCTCATCTTCTATTCATCCACACGTGGAATCATGTGAAGGATTCTCGAGATCAAGCAAAGCTGAAGAATCAGAAGATCAAAAGGAACATCATCCCTCTAGGAAGGCTCATCTCAGACATTTTGACAGAGACTGGGTTGATAGATGCTCTGATGGAAGCTGGAGCAATTCAGGATCTGGCAGCTACGTGTGGGAGTACTCCGACTGCTCATAGTTTGAAGAAGATGAAGCTGCTTACAAGTGTTACATCTCCTCCTAGAGTAGTCAACGAGATTCTGTCTACGAGAGTTCCTGTTGATGACTTCATGTTGTTTTTCAAGGAGGAGCACCCTAAAGTAGTTCTCTTTTATTTGGAGCCCGGCTTGAAGGATAACTCATATTTTGATCCAGCATGAATGAGACGCAGAAATCTTCCTACTCTAGATGTTCAACCTGCTCCTAAGAAGAGAAAGACTATGTCTGAAGGTCATGCCAAATCAGCAAAGAAGAAGAAAAAAAGTTCAGGTATTTCTATCTCTGATTCTGTACCTGATGTTAATTCTGATATTGTATCAAGGCTGATCTGAAGGATCATAACGTGGGAACACCATAGACCTACGCAAGAGAGCCACGCTCAATTAAAATCCTGGTTTTTCTACTTCTTTTATATTATTTATTTAATTATTTGATCAAAATCCTAATAAACCTTCTTATATAATAATTTTGATTTAAAAATTGAATTATTAATATGATTAATATTAGGGTTTATTTATTAATCGTTTTGATCGAATTAATCGATCGCGATGATTAATAATTAATTATTTAATTAATTAGATAATATATCCAAACAGGTTTATTTACTAAGGGTTTTAACCGATTTGATTGGTTACGATGATTAGTAATATTCATAAATTCGTTATTTGTTTTAATTAAACCTATTGATTACGATAATTGACGATAATTAATCTCCTACATATTAATAATCCATTTAAAATACAATCAATTTGTTAATGGTTATAATCGAATCGATCGATTAGGATAATTAACAATCCTCCATTAATTTATTAATCGTTTTAATCAAACTAATTGGTTGCGATGGTCAATAATAAAATAATTCAACTCCCAAAACAATTCAAATAATCTATTAAAACACATTTATTTGCTAATGGTGATAATCGAATCAATCGATTAGAATAATTAGTAATTCTTTCAAATTGTTAATTATGTTGATCAAACCCATTGATCATCGCGATTAATGAAACATATCATAATTAGGGTTGTACGCCATATTAAAACACAATTTCTTTTACAAAATTACAAACTACGAATTTCAAAACTGCGATAAGGTAATTCAAAATACCTTCAACACCCTCATACTAAATCTAAGGCGTACAACCCTGCTACGAACTACGTAGACTGTGATCCTCCATAAGGTGGTACGTAGGCACTTGGTAACAAGGCGAGTCCCCTTCCCCAAAACTCCAATCAGGTTCGAATCTTACTGTTAACCCTTGAAAGCATAAACCTTGCCTTAATGTTTTAAGCCACAAACATTACCTTAGACAAAACCTTAGGAAAGGGTTAAGGGTGCCTAACACCTTCCCTTGACCTGATTATAATAACTTATCCAGATCTCTAAACCTTCGTAGGGTTTCCTATTCGCCCTGGCAGAATAGGTGGCGACTCTAAATCTAAATTTTTAGGGCAGGTTGCTACACGCATAATTTGAGAGTTTCGATTCAGATAAAATTGCAAACTATGGTGACTTGTAGATAGTGATCTGGACGTACTCAGGCTTGAGTGATGAGTGTAATCAGCTGCTGGGAACCTCTGGGACGCAAATAGATGCTTGGCTTTGATTGAATTTTGCTAGAGATGAAGTTTCGATCATGCCCTAGTTTTGTGAAATTTCTTGAATATTTTACTAAGGTTTTTGGGACTGCCTCCTTGAGAAATTATGTGTCCCCTTATTCTGAGCATATTGTCAATATATAGTAGGTGGAACTAGGTCAAAAGATTTGGAGAAAAACCATTACTTGATTGGAAAAGGATTTGATTCAAAACTTGCACATAATCTTTCCATTTTTGCTCCAAGTTTATTTCTTGCATATTTTCTCTTTAATCATAGCCATTGGATTGTATTTACTCAGATCTTGATCAATGGACAAAGATTAAATCATCAATTATAATTATCTCATGATTTACTTGATTCTATTTGAATTTAAATAATTAAAATCAAATATAAATGAAGTAATAGCATAAAAATAAAAATATTTGAATCATGGAATCCCTTTGGGCTTAATATTTCGTGGATAGCTCAAATTTATAGGCCCATCACTTAAAAGTCTCAATTTCATCAATTAGGATTTTATGGTTTTCTTAAATTTTTCCCAACTTGCACCAATCATAACTCTTTCGTTATTTATCATATGGAGATGATATAGGACTTTTTGGAAAGCCCAAGATGTCCTCTATAATCCAATTTGGAACCTTTTTTGCATTTGGAGATTTTGTCTTGAAGATATGGCTCCTGACAAAAAACAACATTTTGCGAGCTTCTAGAAGGACCTGTAATGTTTTGACTTATATCTATTAGGCGGAAGCATTTCTTGACCTTAGGCATAGCATCAAAGTTGTAGAGAATTGAATTCCCTTGAGAATGAGCTTCGGTTGGGGAGTTTCTGATGAAGCATGTGGGAGATATGATCAGTCAAAGTTCAGTTGACTTTCTCTTACAAAACCTTAATTTAGCAACTATGAGTTTTGTTGATTTCTGAGCTTTCCTTGATGAATCATGATCAACCCTTGATCAAATGATGAATGTGACTTCAAAATGTTGATGTTGACCAAAAATCAGGAGTTTTGACTGTAGTTTGACCGTAGTTGACTTTTAGTTCAAATTAGTCGACTGTTGAATAATTGAACCATTAAATAAACAAACTTGTGAATCAGAGCTTGAAACTTGGCATGAGGATCCTGTGAGGAATGTGATAGACCATGAAGTCCACTTGAGATATCAGAAGTTGATTTCTCCTTAGGAGAGAGAAAACCCTAGTTAGAGGCTTGTTGCTTAGGAGACATGTAAGTGAGCTTATTCCTCAGTGCTTGAGCCAAATTATCTGAAATATAATGGGCAAATTTTGGGGTATGACACATAGCAAAGATTCTGAGAGTTAGATTAATTTCAGAACTGATGTTGGAACATCACTTCTGTCCCCTGCTTCTCAAGCTAAGGAAGTGTTTTTAACTCAGGATGGGGTTAAGGGTCACTTAATTGACCAGAAAAAGAAAGGTTGTTGAGGCTATATGAAGAATCCATCCATCACAAGTGGTGCATAATAGTATCAATCGTCATCCTCTTTGTGGTTTAGAGATAAATCTATCAGTTGAATGTACCTCTAAAGGAAGGGAATCATATCATCTGTTGGAAGTATAAAGATGAGCACGTATCTGATGAACAACCATGACCTAGTCAGGGTACAAATTTGAAGTGTGTGCAAGTCTGCTTTCTTATTCATGTTATTAGGAAATAATTGAGAAGATATTTCTCTCATACTGCAGTAGTGAGATATCTATTTCTCAAAGGACTTTAGGAACAATGAGTCCTTAAGGGAGTGATTCAACAACCTGGGAGGGGTTGTTGAAAGGAATGTCCCAAATAATATTGTGACATCATTGCTGATAATAGTTTGTGGAAAAGACTTGGCATAATTTTGGTGTCTTTTATCTTTCAATTTGGCAGAATTCTGTGTATATTCTTTGCTGATTGTTTTTGACATATCACATGTCTCGACATCTTTCTCGATATCTGGATCTGTTACGCTAGAATTTCACTAATACTCCTATTTTATTTTCCGCACCCTATATATGCTTGTTAGATGTATGTCTTAGGATTGTATGGTAAGATAAAATCAATCGTTAGATAACCTAATTCAAGATTAAATAATTGAATCCAATACACCTTCCTTCACACATGCACCTCTTGGGTAACTTCTCTTTGTTGCCTATTCGATTATAATGGTCATGTCACTTGAACGTAGAGGTACCTTAGCAAAAGATGCCTTCTAAATACATCATCATAGTCCCTTCAAGATAAAGATCATAGTATCTCGACAACACTACGAGTTGCCTACGAAAAATGATCTTGTCCTTATGGAAAATGATGATTAGTCCCTTCAAAATGCTAAGGTATCCCTACCATGTTGCCTTCAATGACCATACGATGACCCTTCCCTCGTCCCTTTACATCTAATAGATAGGACTACCTACCCGCTAATGGTATGGATAATACTATCTCTTAAAAAAAGGTTAAGAACAAAGGCTTTACAAATTAGGGGTAAGTAGCTCTTAAATGCTTGCTCACCACTTAAAAGACAAACACTTTTTACACCACACCTTTTTCAAACAAAAATTTCAAAACACTTTGTATATTTCTTGAGGACTGATACAAGAATCATTACAAAGTTTGTCTTACTATTGGCACCTCCAATCTTTTTCAAAAGAACACGCACACAGAAATCAAACAAAATGAAGTGAGCTAAGCAATTAAAAGCCCGTAGATAACTACAGATGAAAAGGATGCTAACACCTTCCCTTTTTATAACTTACCCCCCGAACTCAAAATATTTTAAAATGTCTTTCTTGTTCTTTTATACCTTTCCTAATTGGATAAAATAAAAGTCGGTGGCGACTCTTGCTAACCACAACATGTTTTACGAAAAATAAAAAAAAGTCAGTTCTCCCACCGTATTACAGCAACCTTCACTCATCTTCAAGAACAATCAACCTTCGAACCTACAAAAGGAGAAGCGAAATCAGAAGAGAAAATTAGGAGAGAAAACGGAAAGATCGAAGAGGTAACGAACGAATCCTTCGCTTTTGTTATTTTTTCGCGTTTTCTTGGAAATATTATGGCGGCAGCGCCGTGCCGGCCGCCGTACACTCATTGGATTCTCCACGCTTTTCATGAACACCACCGCGTGTTCTTGAATGCCGTCGCGGGTGTTCTTCTTTGGAACCATGTTTGATCTTTGTTTATGTGTTCTTCTGAATTTTTTAATGTTTGTTTTTTGAATGTAGAAAGAGAAAGATGAGATGGTAGGTGGAGAGAAATGAGAAGATGGGAGAGGAGTGAGAGAACCGAGAGAGTAAGTGAGGAAGAGGAAAAATTTGGGGAATTAACGTTATCCCCTCCCTTCCAACCGTGGCGCGACATGTGGCCACTATCAAGACACGTGATTGGTTGATCAAATATCACCCACCAGGAACCTTACCATGGTCCCTCAATCAACTTCACATGCAGGCCTTCAGATCTTCCTATTTTGGATCTATGTCCCAGATCTTAACTCGGTAGACCATTAGATCTGGATCAAACGATCAGAATCCTGCAACCCCATCATAACACCATGAATCCACCCAACACCTTGTCCAACGGACCTTGAATCATATTGAGTCTGACTTTTATCTATTAACACCTCTTAAAAATTACAAGTAAATATAAAACACACCTCCCCTTAATTTTAATTAAATTTTCTAATCTATATTCCTATTTGATAAAATAATTTAAATAATAATATAGTCGTTAATAATTTTATTTAAAAGTATTGTCTTTTTTAATAATTGATTTAGGTAATTAATAATAATATATTTAAGTTAGGTAAATAAATAAACAACTAATTTAATTAATAAAATGGATTCAATTTATATAAGTTATTTAATAATTAGTTAATAAAATTTGTATAAATCTAATATCTAACATTATTTTTTTTAACTTGTTAGAATATTTATAACTAATTTTAGATGGCTTTACAATTGTACTCCTTATTAATCTCTTATTTTATAAACTTAATTATCATAACAATTTGTAGAAGCACTTAACTTATACTTTTTATTCAATAACTTTTACTCCATAAATTTATAATCACAATTGTAAAAACACTTAAAATTGTAATTTTTTTTCTAAAATAATAATTTCAAACTTATATTCTAAACACTTAAAACATCAAATTTAATTGCAATTTAACACAGTCATCATAATTATCTAATAAAAAAATACAAAAATGGATTATATGTTGTTTTTTTAACTACCAACTACAAATCACGAACTGCGATAATTTCTAAAAACACTTCAAACATAATCAATAAATACATATAATTTCATAAAAAAACACCAACAAACTTTCGAACTACGCTGCCTCTGATCCTCCAATAATGAGGTACGTAAGTATTTGGGCAACCTAAACGAGCCCCCTTTTTCTAAAACTTAATCTTTTTTTGTAGGTTTAAGATTTTATTTTTTACCCTAGTATTTACTGTGAAATGTTAACCACAAACTATTTACCCTAATTATTACACAAGAGACATTGTAAACCTAAAGAAAAGATTAAGGGTCTAACACCTTCCCTTAATTCTAATTTCTCAACTTAGATTTTATCTCATATTTTCTTTTATCCTTAGGATAGAATAAATATAGGTGACGACTATCTAATTTAGGTTAATAACTTAAAATTTAAAGTCGATCGTAACATCAAGGTATATCAGTGGACATAACTTGGACAAAAGGAAATGATTTCTTTATCATATGAAGGATGACTAAGCCTTAAATGTCAAATGTTACAATTATTGTCATATGAAAGAGTAGATTGATTAACAAAGTTAATACATGAATTGTACCTCAAAATGAGAGAATTGATGACTTCATCAGTAAGACAAGGTGGTGTGTGTGAAACTCCAACATGAGGATGATTGAGAATGTACAGGCTGGCCAAATTTATTTTGCTAGTAAGAAGATTTTAGTCGGATAAACAAAAAAAAGACTAATACGTGAAAATTAAGTGATTATTACTGTGGTTTTGATCTAGTTTTTATAAACATGGACCTACAACAGTGTTACCCTGTTGAATAATCAACATAAAGTTATGTCATTTACTGAGATATTGATTTAGCAAACGGTTTAAATCGGATTGGATGTTAAATTGATTTAGTTGTTTAATTTGAATAGTATATGATTAATTCGGTCAGACTCAATTGGCTATTTTGAATATGTCGGAAACCGAACCCGACAAAATTTAATTAATATTTACTTTTTTTTTTGGTTTTTAACCATCGATATAGTCAAGTTCGGGAGTTAGTTCTGACATCAAGTGGTTGTAACCTCCTTCCAATCATAATTACTTTTTTATTTTTATTAATATATAAATTGATCCATTATAATTTAACATTTGTATTGTTTATTCACAAAAATACAATAACATATTGCAAAATTTTGAGTGTTTTTTAATTTGTAGTTTAAAGTATGATAATGATAAACTAATTTTAAATGATACTCAAAATATTATCACGTGATAATAATAATTTTTAATAATAAAATAATTCTACTATTTTTAAAAAAATTCTTATAGTTTTTTTAAATAAAATAGTAAATGTTTATGAATTTATAAAAAATGATTTTAATGAATTTAGCCTAATAAATATTAAATCAATTACACCCATCTGGTTTATCCGACAAACTGATATAATTAAATCCGTAAAAAATTAAAATTTGATCGGTCAAAATTAGATTTTTAGAATAAATTGTGGTTTGCGTCGGATTTAAATTTTATACCTGAAATCAACTCAAACCGACCGATTATCCAGTGTTAATAACTTCTAACAATCTAATGGACATAATAGAGACCTTACCCTTCCATTGAGGCACTTGACTAGTATAAAACTGTGTTATCCGCTATATGTTATGCACACACAAATCACAGCTTAAAATATGGCTTCCTTTTTCCAATCCTTACTAGTGGTGCTCCTTGCTTCCCTTATCATTGTTACTCATGGGTTCTTTTTTCCTTTTTTGGGATCTATTACTCGTGGTATTCCTAAATGGGTTCCTCTTCTTCCTCATGCTATTCATGGTTTTACCCCTCCTCATCAATCACCATCTCGTTATAGAATGGATCCACTATATGCATCTTCACCCAGTCCTTACAAACCACCAACTGATTATAAGCCACCATATGATCATAGGAAAATTCCAGTGGATAAGATTCATGTCTAAGTCATGCGTGCAACAAGTCATATTAATATATATCTATTAAATAAGTGGTGCTATTTAGTACTTAGTTACCAATGTTTGATTTTGTCTATGTACTTATGGGGTTAATCCCTTCGTTTTATATCTATCTTTATTTTGTATCAGTTTCCCAAGTTAGGAGAGCATTATATATGTGGTATGAATATATATCAATCATGAGAGAAAGCTGTCTCTTGCTCTCCTATTTACAAATAAATAAAGTTTATGTATTTGAGATTTTGTTGGTAATCTTTCATGTGTCACATAATATATCCGTCTCATATTATGTAATCTTGTTTTAAAATATTGGCATACACATTATAGATAATACAATTAAAATTTAAAACCATATATTAAACATATTTTATTAAAATACCATTTTGAACTCCACTACTACAATTTTGACGTATAATAGAGATGACAATTGAATCTACTTACAACGGTTAGAATAAAAATTCTTAAAATAAATACAAATATGAATATGGACAATTACCCACTTAAATAAGAGGATATGAATATGGATACGGACACTGTAACACCCACCTTGCACACTATATATTTATAAATTATTATTATTATTATTATTATTATTATTATTATTTATTATTATTATTATTTTTATATACTAATTTGATTAAATACATCAATATTAAATTTGTTTGCATTTTAAAATAAGTGTTTGTTTATTTCTTAACTCAACTATAATATCATTGACTTTTTTTTTTTATAAATATTGTTAAAAACTTAAAATGATATGATAAATTATGATTGATTGATTATTTTTATTAGAAATGTGAGTAAACGGGTATGAGTATGAGTATTTAGGTATTCAGAGGGTACGGGTAAAATTGCTAGACCGACGCGGTTATGAAATCGGGTAAATTTTTCAAATTACACGTATGGAAACGAGTAATATAGTATTTTACCCAAACTTTGTCCAATGTCATCACTACATAATAGTGTCAATTTAATAATTATTATTAATAAATTTTTATTAATTTTTTTAAAATAGAGACTAATAATAACTTATTTTTTTCTAAAACCGCTATTAAAAAAAAGGAGTTTAGTCGGACTCAAAACCTTTGATAAATAACAAAATTTGTAGTTAAGAAAATTAGCATCAATTTACAAAACAGTGGATAAATATGGATTTGCAAATATTTATCTACGATCAAACTATAATCTCTACGATTTGAAAATAAAGTGTGGTAAAAGAATATTAGTTGTGATTTCACCGTGGGAAAAAGACATATCAAAATTAAAAAATTTAAGTTTAGTCAAACACTACTACAAAAAAAAATATTACATCGGTTGAGAAAAGAGTTTTACTATGATTAGTGGTTTTTAATAACGAAGGTGTGGTGTCGTTTTCTTTTACCTCCCCGTTTCACTTGGGAGGACGGCACGCTAAACCCTTCACGCGAAATTTGGAAGGAGAATGCGCCCGTGGTGGGATGAATTTTATTTCAGTTCTTCCTACGATATCACACGAACTTTCTTATTTGTCCTACGAGTAGGAAAGGGAAAAAAAGATCTCAACTAAACCCTAGGAGTTTGCTAAGTGTGGGGATTTCACCTAGACTAGAAATTCTGGAGTCCGGGAGGTCGGTTATACATAGGGAAGTGTTTAAACACCCTACATATCTGTAGTACTCTACAGGAACCTTCTCTGTGTCATTGTGATTGTGTTTGCTGCTAATGATTGGGAAAGTTTCTCCTTTGTGTTAGGAGAAGGAATTGAATTGATTAAAGAAAGACAGACAGATAGACAGACTGACTATTTTTGGTATTTTATTAGCTCGCTGAGATTCCTTGTGAACCTCATGCCTACATATCCCTAGTGGAAGTCAGAGCTTAATGTAGTTCGGGGAACTAACTAGGGAAATTACTTGTTTTTGGTGCCTTGCTTAAAGCTCAAGGTTGAAGCTTGGAATTAAATCTCTATTTATAGTAAAGAGACATGAAATTATCTTTACAGAGAGGTATTTATACTATTCTACCACAAACATTTAAAAGTGACAGAAAAGCTAAAAAAAATGATGTTTCATTAAGAGGGGAGTCTACTTGGTTGATCAAGTATGACAGCCATCGTGCCTCTAAAATGAAAGAAAGATGCTCATCCAAATTAGGGAAAGTGTACAAGTCTGGGGATGTGCCAGAGCATGTCTTTCAGAATCCTAAATGGGAGACTTTGAATGAAATTGAAATTGAAATGTTTGTTTGTTTGAATGTGGTAGAGTAGTAAAAATATCTCTCTATAGAGATAAGCTATGTCTATCTACTGTATAAAAGATTTGACTTTAGCTGGCTTGTATGAGGCCCAAGCTTGAGGCTTTTTGATTGATTAATTAATTATTGACTCTGGGAGATAACTCCATTGAGGATTAATTACAGGTTATTTTAGTGTTCTGTACAAAGCCCAGAATTGAGGCTGACTCTACTTAGGGAGACTCTATTTATGTGCCTTGTACAAAGCCCAAGGTTGTGGCTGACTGTTGAGGATAATTGAATGAATGACTCTATTTTGTGTGCCTTGTACAAAGCCCAAGGTTGTGGCTGACTCTAGCTAGGGAAAACATTATTTTCTGCCTTGTACAAAGCCCAAGGTTGTGGCAGACTCTTAAATAAACTGAGTATGGATGACTCTATGGGGAAAAGATCCTAGGTGTTAGGAATCTTTGACACATGAAAATATGGTTTATCTGCCTTGTACAAAGCCCAAGGTTGTGGCTACTGAGTGATAAAGAACTCACTGGGGAGACTCTATTATCTGCCTTGTACAATGCCCAAGGTTGAGGCTGACTCTTGACAGGGGAGTTTTATTGTTTGGTGCCTTGTATGAAGCCCAAGGTTGAGGCTAACTATTTGTGTTGGTTTTGACTTTACTGAGGAGGTTTTATTTATTGAAAGACTGTTTTTCTTTGGAAGCTAACCCTTTCCAGGGATTTTGACTCAGCTGGTGAATTTGTATGTTAAAAGACTGACTTTTATCATGTTTTTGGAGGCTGACCCTTTCCAGGGGTTTTGACTCTTTTGGGGAAATTATCTCCTAAGAGAAATGAATCCTTATTTTTGACATTTTTATTAATTGACTTTGGAGGCTAACCCTTTCCAGGGGTTTTGTTGAAATGAATGATTGATTTGGAGGCTAACCCTTTCCAGGGAATTTATTGAAATGATTGGCAGAAAGATTATCTAATGGAGACTTCTTGTTTAAAGCCCAAGATGAAGGCTAACACATGCTGAGGAGAAAATAAACATAGATCCTAGACTCTGCTAAGGAAGATTGATGAAGATCAGGGTGACAGAGACTGTCCATGTCTCTCATTCCAAAAGGTGTGCTCAATGTGAAATTGAGACAAACTTAGCTTGTTTAAAGTCTGGTTTAAATTGGAAGAAACTCACCAGGGTAGGCTAAAAGGTGACTAAAGACCTGTTCCTATGTTTATAAGAAACCTGATGGGTCCTTGTATACAAGCTCAAGAGGAAGCTGGAAATGCTTTTAAGAAGCCTGTGGGTCCTTGTACAAAGCCCAAGAGGAGGCTAATCGAGGGTCCTTGTTATAGCACAAGAGAAAGCTATGCAGTTTTGAACTTATTTTGGCTCTAAGCAAATGGGTAAGAGGTTTCACCGGGAATAATTCCTCTTTGGGTGGATGTGTCCTATTATTTGGATTCTAAGGTTTTTGCCAAGATGTTTCACCGGGAATAATTCATCTTGGGGGTTTGAACTACAGATCTCTAATTAGGAAAGAGCCTTCACCGGGAAGACATTCTCAATCCTAGGCCATATTCCTATAATATATATATATATATAGTTTAACTGTCCTAGGGTTTACACTCAAACGTAGTTCTAAACTAATATATGCACAGTTTATATTTGACAGTAATTTAAATAAAGACTGTAAATTGAAAGCTTGTAAAGCCTAACCTGGATGGAGTGGAGGCCATTGAAGAAGTATGTACAGAGCCTCAACAGTATTTTTGTTGTTTTGAGTATAACAGTTGAATATATATGATAAACAGTTAATGGTTTTTGAAAACAGAAGAAGTGAAGATGGACAAAGGTCACATAGGTATCTGAAGAGTTTCACCGGGAATAATGCCCTTCAAATACCAGAAGAATGTTTTGAAAACAGAAAGAAGATTTTGAAAATACAGTTTTGAAAACAGGCTAAGAAGAGAAGATTTTTGGGACTTACACTCTATTAGAGGCCCAGTACTTTACAGTACTGGTGTAAAAGCAATTGAAAATGATTTTGAATGATACAAGGTTTTGTTGTTTGAAAACCCTAATCATTTGATTTATTTGGAGATTGAAAACAGTTTTGAGAATTGACAAAAGTCAACTTAATTAAAGTAAAAATAAAGATTTTTTTACTTAATTAAGACCTAAACAATTAGGGTTTTATCATAAACTTTATTTACAAAATGATTTAGTTTAAAACAAAGTGAAAATATGTATTAAAGTATTTAAGAAAACACCTAAAACATACTATTTTAAACCTAATAAAAATACATGAAATAAATAATATTTTTATGATTTTTTTTGATTATTCACAAAATATATACATTAAATGACAAGTGTGTGAAAAATGAAGTAAAAATGGATTTATTTGATAAGTTAAATGATTGTGTGAAGTTGATAAAAAAAAGGAAGAAAAATAGTAGTAAAAATATGGTTTGGTCTCACCAAGGGTTGAACTCACGCCCTCTTGGTTACCAAACAAAACAAATACCAACTGGGCCACGCGCGTGGCCTGTTTAAGGAAAGAGCCCATATGATTATATGTGAAAGCAAGACATTAAATGAGTTGAAAAAAATAAAATGAATAAAAGGTCTGAGGGGGGGATCGAACCCCAGACCTAAGGCATGAGAAAGTGAGAGGCGCTTGTAACCAAGTGAGCTGAACGTTTTAGTCGTTCAAAACACGCTTCCAATTGATTATATTTTAAACTTGCTTCTGAGAATTCAAAAAAACGCGCGCAAAGCAACTTCATCTTCAACCTCACGATTTCAATTTCTGGAAATCCTATCTCCCTCAATTCTCAACCAAATTCAAAGATGTAAGGATGGATTTTGCTCGTTTTTGGACGAGGATTATGATGGTGTCCTTTAATTTCATTTATTCTAAGTGTAACATAAAATTCGCAAGCATGAACACTAAGAACCCTAAAACTGAATTTAAACATGAAATGCTATATATGTATGTTTTGATGCAATTGATTGAGGGCTAATGATCTATGAAGGTGCAGAAACCAACTAGTAACTTCATTTTTAATTTATCATGCGTGAACCATAGAGTTTGAAGTTTTGGAAACTTACCTGAAAAATGAAGATCTGGCTCTGATCAAAGTGTGTTGCAGAGTTGTTGCAACGATCCAAATAGCTTCAGTGATCCTCCTGGAAGGTGTTGAGATGCTTAGCTTGGACTGAAAGTACCCAGAACCTCTTGCTCGACCCCAACTGCAACAGCTCCAAGTGAGAGGTGCAGATGATGATTCCTCACTCCCAGAAGTGTTTCAGAGGTTTGGATCACCTCTAAATGACTCCCCTAATGTGTTTGAATACTTAATTCCAAGGGAAGAGCTTTGGTTTGAAGAATCCGAGTCTTCTTGCCAAAGAACCTTTGAAAACCTTAAGTATGGAGAAAGAAGAGAGAAAGCAAGAATTCTGTTGCTTTGGTGTGTTTGATTACTGAGGTATGCTCTCTTATTTATAGGCAAATGATGCTGAGCAATTGGAGATAGTAAGCTTGCTTAATGAAGTCACTTTGGTTTCTTAGCCATGAAGAAATTCAAAGAATATCCCAAGTGCAATGATGAGCTCTTTGATACCACTCCCTAGCCATCGGTTTTGCTTGATCTTAGGGGACAAATTTGCTGCAGAAATGAGCTCCAATTGGTTGGGAGAAGATTCCTTTGATGAATCACCAATTTGCCATAAATTCAAAAATGCAATCATTACATAATCACATGCCTTTGTTTTTGGGAATCTTCTCTAATCCTTATGCAATGATGGAAATTGATGTATGGTATGGTTTCAGATGCATTAGAGGTCGTGTAGCATCACTTAGTGAAGCAATATGCACAAAATTGCAAAGTTTCAAATTGTACATGACCTATAATTTTACTTCATGAGGCCAACTTTGAACAAGCATAACTCCTAGCTCAAATTGAATTTGGAGAAGGTTGAACACAATTTGGAAAGCCCTAAACATCTACTTTAAATCATTAGTTTATGTCTTCTTCAGAATCATTTGGGAAATTTGTGAAAAATGAGCCCAAAGTTGGATGAAAACTAGGTTAAAACACTTAGAAAAATTTCTAAGTGTTTATGACCTAAACTTCAAAATTTCCAAAACTTCATAAATGGTTGATCTTTTGAAAAAAGTTCCTTTGTAAGATGTTGTTTTATTTTGCAAGATCTACAACTTTCATGTTGGAAGTTTTTTGAGTTGTGTAGGTGAAATTTTGAGTTCTCACTATGCCCTCAAAAACCCTAATTCCCGACTTTTTGCTCCTTGATGAATTTCTTGGAATTTCTTTGGTCAAATGACTTTAATATCCATATATTGATGATATTGATCTTTGAAAGTCATTTTTTGACCAAAAACCTTAAAAGTCAATGGTGATCCCATACAGTTGACTTTTGCCTGACAAAGTGAATTTTTGGACTTTTGTGTAGAAACAAGATCTTATCCTCAAATGAATGATGTAAATGGATTATATTGAAGTAGTAGAGACTCTTGAATCATGTCTTAAGTTTTGGATTCATGCCCTGATTAAAAGTCAACTATCTTGGTGAATTAGGTCAAAAACCCTAATTGTCGACCAGAGGACAATGATGACTGTAGACTTTGAACTGAGATGTAATGTCCAGTGGATCTTGTCATATGAGTTATTTGAAGATGATTGATGTCTTTGAATGGTTCCCTGGGGCTTTTTAGGGTTTCCCAAAAGTGATCCCTGATTTTAGTCCTTGATAGGCTCCAAACCCTAGTCTGTTGATCTGAGTAATCCTGTGCTTAGATGACTGGGTGTCTTAATCAATCATAGGTGTAATAATGAGGCTTTTGAGTCTTATGATTGTATTGGAGACTAATCCCTCTATTGATTGATCCTTTGCCTGAGTTTTCTTGTCTTTGAATACCCTCGATTGAATGTCAGGCTGCTCTGGGTACTTGTTTTGACTTGATGAAAATCCTGAAGATATGTCATCTCAGGGGGGTCAAAAATTAGGGTATGACAGATGCCCCTATTTAAGTTTCTTTTATCTGGAGGGAGAGAGATTGAGATCTCGATCTCTCCTGCGTAAAAGAGACTTAAATATCAAAGAATGCCCGAATTTTGGGCGCTCCTGAGATGATAAAAACTTTGCATGACTTGATCCCGTTGTCGCGCTTGGCGGGGGATGAGGAGACAAACTCCTGCAGAAACAATTGATGTGGGTTCTGGTGAATGGATGGCAATGTAGGATGCGCAATCCATCTTCTTTAACTAAGTGTTTGATACTTAGAAAAAGGTAAACAACCTCCTCTCGTTCCGGATGTCCAAATCTCGAAACTGGTCTTAGTTGCGTTTGGACAATATCTCAGATAAAGAGAAAATTTCCAAAGGTTTGTTTCCTCGTCAAACTTCTTATCAGCGCTTGGAGATAAGATGCCATTTGACGGCTGTAAAGAAACTTCAAAGGTTTGTTTCCTCGTCAAACTTCTTATCAGCGCTTGGAGATAAGATGCCATTTGACGGCTGTAAAGAAACTTCAAAGGTTTGTTTCCTCGTCAAACTTCTTATCAGCGCTTGGAGATAAGATGCCATTTGACGGCTGTAAAGAAACTTCAAAGGTTTGTTTCCTCGTCAAACTTCTTATCAGCGCTTGGAGATAAGATGCCATTTGACGGCTGTAAAGAAACTTCAAAGGTTTGTTTCCTCGTCAAACTTCTTATCAGCGCTTGGAGATAAGATGCCATTTGACGGCTGTAAAGAAACTTCACCATCTTCCCTTTTGACTTGACGTCTTTGAAAGAATGTCATATGGCCTCATGATCTTTTGAGGGGCTAATGACTTTGTTTGAAGGCGGACGAACTGTTTTCGAGGTGAAAACTGCCATTCGTCAACTGATGCCTGGGGAATCAACGAACTGTTTTCCTAAGAGGAAAACTGCCATTCATCGACTCTGTGGGGAGTTAAACATCCCAGAAACAGACAAACTGTTCGAAGAAACTGCCATTTGTCGATCTCTTGAGTATTTAACAGACAAACTGTCTTTCCTTGGGGAAAGGCTGCCATTTGCCAATTGCTAGGGGAGCAAACTGTCTTCTACTGGGAGAGACTGCCATTTGTCGACCCTGTCATGAAAGAAAGTGAGCAAACTGTCTTCTGCTGAAAGAGACTGCCATTCGCTGACTTTGTTGTGATAGACAGTGAGCAAACTGTCTTCTGCTGAAAGAGACTGCCATTTGCTGACTTTGTTGGGGAATCTGAACTATCTTCTGGACGAAGACTATCATTCACTGACTCCGCTGGGGATCATGAACTATCTTCTGGATGAAGACTACCATTCACTGATTCTGCTAGGGAATCATTTGTCGATCTGCTGGGAGATTCTGAATTATTTTCTCTGACGAAAACGTGGCATCTCTCGACCCTGCTGGGGAAATACCAAACCTGTAGGGAATTCTGAAATGTGAAGCAGACTATCTTATCTGAAGAAGACTGTCGAATGTCGCTCTGCAGGAGATTCTCGGCTGAGGAATTCCAAAAGTGAACAAACTATCTCTTTGAGGGAGACTACCATCTGTTGACTTGCTTGGTGAGATCCTTGCGTACGAACTGTCGTTTCGAAGGAAAAAGTTTCTCCGGAACTTGCAGGGGAAACTTGAGTTAATGCCTTAATGACTTAGGCATTCACAGGATCAAAGCCTGACTTGACTATGCAGTTATGATGTAATGTATGCATGAATGTTATGACAATGATAAAATGTAAAGTGAATGTGAATAGAATTGTCGCGGATGGAAAATCCTATGATACGACTTGAATTCTTGTTGATCAGAAGATGTCCTCTTCTTGTAGTTCGAACTCTGTTGGGAATACCTGGTTATCAGTTGTCCGCTGTCCGAAGTAAGTAATATGAATTGAAGTAAAGATCCGTCATCGGGAGATGTTCGCAAAGCGACCTCATGGGGAAATCTTGGTTCCCGGAGTCTCAACCGTTCTCGGAGCAACTGTTTGCATTCTTCCTATTGTTTGTAAACCTTAGAAAGAAATTTCACCTTTATTTTTGCAAGTAAATTCATTTTTATTTTATGAAAACATTTGTTTCAAGAAATTGACTGTTTAAACTTAAAATGCATTCCAAGAAAATGAATAAGACTAGATTGCAAAGGAAAAGCACAAGGCTCAAATTATTATATATGGAATGGTAATCAGCCAAATGCTTGATCCCATGGAGTATTTACAAAGTTGGAAATTGGTAATTTTCGGGAAAAGGGCTACGATGAAACGTGACGACCGTTATCTTTCCCTTCCACTCCGAGTTGCGCTGTATTCGTGCTTCGTAGAAGATGACCTACTGCTGATGAACACTCCGCTATGGATTTTGAATGATCAAGTTTGTCCTGAACACAGTTACTTGCCATATATCCCTAACTTTTGCGTAAACTACCCCTTTCGGGTTTTAAGTCTACCGGGATTGATTAATATATTTTTTTATGTCTCTAATTTTTGCCTGAATCGCCCTTTCAGGTTTTCGATTCACCGAGACGCTCTTTTTTGCCTAAGTCGCTCTTTGCGAGTTTTCAACTTAGCGAGCTGTTCTTTTTGTTTATTTAGGCGAAGTATTTCTTGACTGCGTCGACGTTCACAGGACGGGTGAATTCTTCTCCATCCATAGTCGTGAGTATTAAGGCTCCTCCTGAGAAAGCTCTCTTGACCACGTAGGGGCCGTCATAATTGGGAGTCCATTTCCCTCTCGAATCTGTGAGAAAAGATTGAATCTTTTTGAGTACAAGGTCGCCTTCTTTGATTGTGCGAGGTCGAACCTTTTTGTCGAAAGCTTTCTTCATTCTTTGTTGATATAGCTGTCCGTGGCATAAAGCTGTCATGCGCTTTTCTTCGATTAAGTTCAATTCATCGAATCTGCTTTGACACCACTCGGCTTCTGTTAATTTTGCCTCCATCAAAACTCTCATTGATGGAATCTCAACCTCTATAGGTAGGACTGCCTCCATGCCATATACAAGGGAGAAAGGAGTTGCTCCAGTCGAAGTACGTACTGATGTACGGTAACCATGAAGAGCATACGGGAGCATTTCATGCCAATCTTTGTAAGTGATGACCATCTTCTGAATGATTTTCTTGATGTTTTTGTTAGCTGCTTCTACAGCTCCATTCATCTTTGGCCTGTAAGGAGATGAGTTGTGATGTTTGATCTTGAATTCTTCACAAAGCTCCTTCATCATTTTGTTATTCAAATTTGACCCATTGTCAGTGATTATCTTGCTAGGAATGCCGTAGCGACAGATGATGTGATTCTTAATAAACCTGACGACAACTTGTCTTGTAACGTTTGCATATGAAGCTGCTTCAACCCATTTGGTGAAATAGTCTATGGCTACCAAGATGAAGCGATGTCCATTGGACGCTTTTGGTTCGATCATTCCAATCATGTCAATTCCCCACATGGAGAAAGGCCAAGGGGAAGAGAGTATGTTGAGAAGAGATGGTGGCACATGAATTTTATCGGCGTAGATCTGACATTTGTGACACCTCTTTGCGTACCGATAGCAATCTGACTCCATCGTCAGCCAATAATATCCTGCTCTCAGTATTTTCCTTGTCATGGTATGTCCATTGGTGTGAGTACCAAAGGAACCTTCATGTATTTCTCTCATGAGTATTTCTGCTTCTTTTCTGTCAACGCATCTGAGCAGAACCATGTCGAAGTTTTTCTTGTACAGAACATCTTCATTCAGGAAGAATCTACAAGCTAACTTTCTCAAAGTCTTTCTATCTTTCTTTGATGCCCCAAGAGGGTACTCTTGCTTTTGAAGAAAGTTCTTGATGTCGTGATACCACGGTTTGTCGTCGATGATTGCTTCTACTGTGAATACATGAGCGGGCCTATCCAGGCGCATAACATCGATCCGAGGAATGTCATTCCAATGATTTATCCTAATCATGGAAGAGAGTGTGGCTAATGCATCAGCCAAATTATTTTCTTCACGAGGAATGTGATGAAAATCTACCCTGTCGAAGATTGGTAACAATCTTCTCTGTAGTCTTTGTAAGGAATTAGCCCTGGTTGGCGTGTTTCCCATTCTCCTTTGATTTGATTGATGACCAAAGCAGAATCTCCGTATACATCCAAGTGTTTGATTCTTAGATCCATGGCTTCTTCGAGACCCATGATGCAAGCTTCATATTCGGCCTCATTGTTTGTGCATTTGAAGGTTAATCTGGCAGTAAACGGAATATGGGTACCCTGAGGTGTAACAATGATTGCCCCAATTCCTCGTCCATAAGCATTGACAGCTCCGTCAAAGATTAAGCCCCACTGGGATCCTATCTCAGGTCCTTCGTCTGGTAGTGGCTCGTCGTAATCTTTCATCTTGAGGTACATGACGTCCTCGTCTGGAAAGTCAAAACTGGTTGATTCATGACCATTGAGTGGGTGGTGAGCCAGGTGCTCAGCTAGAATGCTTCCTTTCACGGCTTTTTGTGCGTGATACTCAATGTCGTATTCTGATAACAACATCTGCCAACGGGCAATTCTCCCGGTTAAAGCAGGCTTCTCAAAGATGTACTTGATTGGATCCATATGAGAGATCAAACAAGTAGTATGTCGAATCATGTACTGGCGGAGACGCTTGGCAGCCCAGGCCAAAGCACAACATGTCTTCTCGAGCATGGAGTAGCGGGATTCACAGTCAGTGAATTTCTTGCTCAGGTAGTAGATGGCATGCTCTTTTCTCTTTGTCTCGTCTTGCTGTCCAAGGACACAACCCATGGAGTCTTCTAAGACGGTTAAGTACATTATCAAAGGTCTTCCTTCCACTGGAGGAGACAAGATGGGTGGTTCGAGCAGATATTCCTTAATGCTGTCGAACGCTTTCTGACAATCGTCTGTCCAGACGCAACTTTGATTTTTCCGTAGAAGTTTGAAAATAGGAGCGCAAGTTGCAGTCATGAGATATATAAATCTCGAGATGTAATTCAGACGTCCAAGAAATCCTCTAACTTGTTTCTCGGTTCTGGGTGAAGGCATTTCTTGAATTGCCTTGACTTTGTCTGGATCTACTTCAATTCCTCGTTTGCTGACAATGAAACCAAGGAGTTTTCCTGAGTAGACACCAAAGGTACACTTGTTGGGGTTCAGGCGAAGCTGAAACTTCCGTAAGCGTTGAAATAACTTTGTCAGATTCTGTATGTGATCTTCTTCATTTTCTGATTTGGCAATCATGTCGTCCACATAGACTTCCACTTCTTTATGCATCATATCATGGAAAAGTGTAGTCATGGCTCTTTGATAAGTTGCCCCTGCGTTCTTTAGTCCAAAAGGCATAACACGATAGCAGAACGTGCCCCAGGAGGTGATGAAAGCTGTTTTTTCCATGTCTTCAGGTGCCATTTTGATTTGGTTATATCCTGAAAATCCGTCCATGAATGAGAAAACTTTGGATTTTGCTGTACTGTCTACCAACATATCAATATGTGGTAAAGGAAAATCATCCTTAGGGCTAGCTTTGTTCAAATCTCTGTAGTCGACGCACATGCGGACTTTTCCGTCTTTCTTAGGAACGGGAACAATGTTAGCTAACCACTGAGGGTATTCTGAAGTGACGAGGAAACCTGCGTTGATCTGCTTTTGAACTTCCTCTTTGATTTTCATGGCCATCTCCGGATGAGTTCTTCTTAATTTTTGCTTGACCGGAGGGCATTCTGCTTTTAATGGCAAGTGATGCTCCACTATACTGGTATCCAACCCTGGCATATCTTGATAAGACCAAGCGAAGACATCTGAGAATTCTTTGAGCAGCTGTATCAAACTCTCTCTGATCTCTGAACTGAGTGAAGCTCCAATATTAACCTCTTTTCTGTTTCCATCGGAACCAAGGTTAATGATCTCTAGAGGCTCATTGTATGGCTGAATGGCCTCTTCCTTTTGTTGAAGTAACCGTGAAATTTCCTTTGATATTTCTTCGTCTTCTTCTTCCTCTGCCTCGAATACAGGAAACTCAAAGCTTGGAGAAGTCATACGGTCGCACGTTTCAACGGGGTATTTTATGATTAATCTGCATATGTGTGATAAGTTTTATTTTAGACAACAAGGGAAGACTCGGTGTATGCAGTTAATGGAATATTTGATGTTTTTTAAGGGTGTTTTTTAGGATTACCAATTTCCGAAAAAAGAAAAGGGAAAACTAAACGAAGGAACAGAATGACATTTTTATTTATGGACAGTCATTTCTTGAAACAAAGACCCTATAAAACAAAACTCTATTGCTTTGGGCGAAGCAAAGAGGGACATTTTCCTAATAAATAGTAAAATGCAAAGCCCTATGAAACGTCTCTTCACCCTGGGCTATGGTGAGAGGACAAAATAACGGTGAAAGTTCCTACTTAGGAGTGCGAACAACAGTTGAAACTTCAACAGCTGTCCAGTAGTGGCGAACCCCATTGTGCACTAAGTAATCTGGAACCTTAGGCTTAAGCTGGCCTGTGGTAGGTCTTGATTTACCAACCACTGTCTTTGCAACACTCAGACGATCTTCTTCTACTTCAGCAGACTGAGCGGTGTGAGCATACCCATTTCCGAGTGGAGTATGTCGGTTTTTCTTTTGAGGAAACTTCCAATCTTCTGAATGGAGAGACTCGTTGTCGGAGACACTTTCGAGATCATCCTCTTCTGTATTTTGGTCTTGCTCTTCTCCCAAGATGGCATTGACTAGATATGTGAACTCTAGATCCGTAGCCTCGGAAGGTGACTTGGGGATATAATCCTCAATGATGACTTCACCAGTAGATGATGATGAATAGCAAGGGTTATACATCTCTTTTGGCTGAGAGAGGTACTCATAATCAATGTTCCATCCAGTTGGAACAATATCTTCAAGAGAGATTCTTGAACTTTCAGGAGCGGAGTATTTCACCATGTAGTCGAATTTTCCGCTTGGTTCTCCTAATGTATCCCAAGTCTCTTCGGGGATAGGAGGAACTTCTTCTGATGAACCATGACTTCTGGTGGTGAAGCTGTCAGTAACTTCATCACTGCTTGGTTGAGTCTTACTTTCAGATCCTTTAGTCGGATAACAGCAAGGTGGATCAGACTCTGGTAGGGAGATATATCCTGCTCTGTTAAGATAGGATAACCACTCCTCTTCATCGGTGTTTTCTGTACCGATGGTATTGACTGTTTGTTGAACAGGTTGAAGAAAACCTCCACTGCAAAAAGTTTCTTGAATAGGGAGAACTACCTCAATCCCTGGGATAGCTTTTGATGATGTTGGAAAGAATCCAATTCCTGTTCTGTTCTTGTTGTTGGTAGGAATATTGATGTGCCCCCAACCACTGGTAGTGCCATCCTTTACAACTTGGATTGCATCTTTGTATGAAGAGATAGACGCTGCTTTCTCCTTTCCTTTGTCTAAGGAAAGTGCTTGGAATTTAGTTCCAACAACTTCTTTTGGTTCTATGTCGGAGAATGATGACAGGTTGCTGACGATCAGAGCTCGTTCTCCACATACGGTTACCAATTTGTCATTTCTTATGAACTTCAGTTTCTGATGAAGTGTTGAAGTAATTGCCCCAGCCTCATGAATCCATGGGCGACCTAGCAAACAACTGTATTGTGCTGGAATATCCATAACTTGGAAAGTGATTTTGAACGTCTGAGGTCCAATAGTTATGGGAAGATCTACTTCTCCGAAAACTGACTTTCTTGATCCATCAAATGCTTTGACGATGACATGACTTTTTCTTAGAGGGTAATCTTCGAAAGATAATCTTGATAATGTTGATTTAGGCATGACGTTGAGAGAGGATCCATTGTCTATTAGGACTCCTGTGAGTGTATCACTCATGCAGCCAACTGAGATGTGAAGTGGAAGATTGTGGTCCACCCCTTCTTCAGGAAGATCTTCGTCACAGAAACTTAGGCTAGTTCCGGCGGAGATGTTGGCAACGATGTTGTTGAATTGGCTTATAGTAACACTTGGTTCTACGAAAGCTTGTTCCAAAACTTTCTGTAGAGCTTCCCTATGAGCTTCAGAATTCAATAGCAGGGAAAGAACCGAAATCCTAGACGGAGTATGTAGTAATTGATCTACAATGTTGTATTCACTCCTCTGGATTAACTTCAAGATCTCATCATTTTCTTTCGCTTGAACAGCATTGGTCGGATGATTGTCTTGCCTATGTGGTACTTCCTCCGAAGTTTTCTCCACATTTTCTGTTGTTCTGTTGAAGACTCGTCCACTTCTGGTGACTCGACTAACATCAGCAATGTTGACAACAGACGGTAATGGTATTTCCTTACCATTTTCAATGAATGTAGCGTTGTACTTGTATGGTATAGCCTTGCTGGACTTATACGGTACAGGACCTGGTAAGTAGATGACTAGTGGTGCAACTGCTGTCTTCCTGCTGTCATACTTAACTTGCATAGGTTCAACTTGATTAATTTGAGGAGATACGGTAAAGACTTCATCATCTTCTCTGTTGGCAAGAACAGTAATGGTATTGTCATCCATCAGCTTTTGAATGTCGTTGCGAACACGCAAACATCCTCGTGAATTTCTTCGACAGATTCTGCATCTACTGTAAGCGTGGAAATCTGTTCCAAAGTAGGCAAGTCCATTTAAAGTTTTGTGGAACCTGACTACCGATCCTTCAAGATCTTCAACTTTGTAGATTTTGTATTCTCCTGGACATCCTTGAACCATGTTGATGTCATGTTCAGTTCTGACTCGGATATGTTGAATCCATCCTAAGTCCATTTGTTCTTGTAATGCAGTTTGAACTACGGCACATCCTTGATTATTCTTTGGACAAATTTCACATGTGAAGTAGTTGTGAGGTGGTACATGACCGTACCCAGCTTGTTTAGCGTGCATCTTGACAAGATTTTCCCCTATCTGACGAATGTCGTAGATTTGAATGACGTTGGGGTGCTGATCTACCAGATTTACTGAAGCTTCTTTGTGCTGCGGCAAAGGATTTGCTTGGACGTTTGGATTAGTATCTTTGAAGGATAGCATTCCGCTCTTCACTAATCGTTGGACGTCAATCTTGAAAGAGAAACAGTTCTCAATATTGTGACCTGGTGCCCCCTGATGATAGGGACAAGATTGGTCAGCCTTATACCATGGTGAGGAACTGTTTGTAGGATTTGGAGGACTCCTTGTCTGAATGAGTCCTTTTGCCAGTAATGTTGGAAATAATTCTGTATACGGCATTGGTACGGGGTCAAAGGCAGGATACCTTGGAGCCCGATTGTTGTAATTTGGAGGTTGAACCTGCTGCTGAGGTTGCTGCGACCTTTGTTGAATTTGTTGTTGCGAAACCTGAGGTTGATAAGCTGGCGCTGAGTTAACAACCGGAGTTATTGTTGCAACTTGAGGTTGGAATTTCTTCTTGATTTTGTGCAAGACATTGCTGACATCTTGATCCTTTTTCTTCTGGAAAGAACTTCCATACTTCCTTGGACCAACAGAAGATTCTGGTTCTTTGTTCAGGCGTCCTTCCCGAACTGCTTCTTCTAAACGTACACCCATGTTTACCATCTCGGTAAAGTCACTTGGTGCACTTGCAACCATTCGTCCGTAGTAAAATGGACTTAAAGTTTTGAGATAGATTTTTGTCATTTCTTTCTCTTCAAGTGGTGGACAAATTTGAGCAGCAACTTCACGCCATCTCTGAGCGTATTCCTTGAAGCTTTCTCTATCCTTTTGAGTCATGGCCCGGAGTTGATCTCTGTCGGGAGCCATATCCAGATTGTACTTATACTGTTTGACGAAGGCCTCTCCGAGGTCTCGAAAAGTACGAATCTCTGAACTGTCCAAGTTCATGTACCATTTGAGTGCAGCACCAGTCAGGCTGTCTTGAAAATAATGAATGAGCAATTGTTGATTATCAGTCTGAGTTGACATTCTTCGAGCGTACATCACAAGATGACTTTGTGGGCATGAATTCCCTTTATACTTCTCGAATTTTGGTACTTTGAATTTGTGAGGAATCTTAACATTTGGAACCAGACAGAGGTCTGCAGCATTCTTTCCAAATAGATCTTGTCCTCGAAGAGTCTTGAGTTCCTTCTGCATTTGCAGAAACTGTTCTTGGAACTCGTCCAATCTTTCATACACGCCAGCATCCTCACTTGGAGCGTGATGATATACTTGTCCGCCTTGCGGGGGAAAAGTATGCATAATGGGCTGTGGAGAAGCCATGACAGCAGATCTTGGAATCTCAGCGTTCTGTTGTGCGAAACCCATTGCCGTTGCTCTTGGAACTTCAATTTCCAGAGGTTTGTAACCCTCCGGTGGACGCATATCCATGGTGACTTTTGGAGCTTCAGAAGCTGGAGGTATGTACCCTTCTGGAGTAAAGTTATACGGCATGCCCCAAGGTCGATCAGGCGGCATGGTATACTGAGGAATAGGAGTAGAAACAATCTCGGAAACCACAGTCCTTTGTGGTTCTTCTGGCGTTGGTCGATTCTGTGCAACTACCAGGGCTTCTACCATACTATTGAGTCTTTCAACAGTACCTTTGAGAGTATTAATCTCTTCTCTGAGTTCTTCATTCTCTTGCTCAAAGTCTTCCATTCTTTTCTTGCGACTTGAACGAGTGTTGTATGGATGAGACAGCTTGAAAGTCTTGGTTCACCTCCTTCTCCTCCTCTCTTTCTGGAGAAAGGAAAGTGACTATTAGATCCGCGACAATTCTCGTGTCAGTGCGTACGACTAAAGCGATGTATGATATGCAATTAAGTTAATTATTTTTCAAGGAAACACCATAATTACGTTATGAAACATCAAACTTTTATTAATTAAGCGAAAACGCCGTTTTTACACACTTTGAAAAT